>NC_051178.1:84051247-84308042 GCF_013339695.2 Rhipicephalus sanguineus
CAACATTTCGGGGGTACCGACCGATGCGTGTGGTAAACGGTTGTTAGAATGGACCAGCCTGAATGACGTTCATTGCGCGAATTACAGAACTCCAACTTATGTATCTGGCCTATCAAGTTCTGTGATAGACTTGACCTTTTCAAGCTCGAGTTGCATTATTTCGTCCTGGTCTACCATCACATCGGCCACAAACAGTGATCACCTACCAATATATTTGAAATAGTGTGCCCACTTACTTCGTTAACCAAACATGTTCGAAATTATGTTAATTACAGCAAATTTAAAGATTCACTACGATCAGGCTTAAATAAACAGACAGGATTAAGTGATCAGGTAAAGACAATTCATTTATGTCAGCTATTAGGTGACAGTAGGAAAAAAGCCGAATTCAGAATGCAATCAACTAAAATAGAACGCATTCACCATGGTGGAACACAGACTGTGATCGCGACTATAGGCGACGAAAAGCAGCTTGGAAGAAGTTACTCTACAACCAGTGCCCACGTAATTGGAAAGACTATAAATATACCGCTGCCACGTTTAGACAAACGGTTGACAAAGCAAAAGAAGAGAAACTCCAAACATTACAGCTATATGTCAGAGACCAAAAATAAGAAATCACTCTTTGGTTTCTGCGATGCAGAAAGATTGTTCCGCCACCAATAAATATAGAATCGGTTTGTTTATCACCCGCAGAATTGTTGCAGTCATTGGAGGCAATTGGGAAGGGATTGGAAGATCACTTTGCATCGTTGTTACCCTATCATTTGTCAGTTACAGGAAAAGCTAATGAATATAAGGCACCACATTAGAAGAGATATCAGAAATAGTAAAGTCACTGCCAGCTTCATCTCCAGGTCCTGACAACCTAACTACAGGCATGATAAAATTTTGTTTGATTTGTCTCCCAGCGATATTCTTAAATTGATAAATTTTTCTATAGAAAACGCATGGATTCATCCCGAGTGGAAAGTCGCCAAAGTAATTCCACTACTTAAAAAACAGGGCGCTGGCTATGCAATCGACAATATAGACCTATTTCGCTCACTTCAAACCTTGTAAAACTAATAGAGCGGGTTTTATATAGGCATATTGAAGAATGGGTAGAAGAAAATCACATATTGAGTGATTCCCAAATTGGATTCAGACCTGGGTGCTCTATATGGTGTGCACATGTTGATCTAGAAAGCAGAATTAAGCTTGCTCGGCACAAAAAGCAGTACGCCGCACTGGTACCCTTAGATATTGCTAAGGCGTATGACAGTGTAGAGCACGCCATCTTGATTAATAAACTCCGAAATGTTAACGTTCCTGAGTATATAATTGCATGGATACAAAATTTTTTAAGCGGACGCACATTTTATTGCTCGCAGAACGGCTTATCTTCTAAACACTACAAACAAACAAGGGGAGTTCCTCAAGGATCGGTTCTCTCGCCTATGTTATTTAATATATTACTAAGCTCTATTCCTTCTCACAATGACGTGCAAGTGTATGTATACGCGGACGACATTGCATTCTTTTCAGCTTCTAATGATATACACTTGCTATATAATATTCTACAATCATATATGAATGAGATTAAAGTATGGCTTAGTGACCTGCACATGTCCCTTAATGTTAACAAGAGTGCTCTTCTCGCGTTCCCGTTGACATCTCCTGTGCGAATCGCACTGATGTATGGGCAGGATTTTATTCCACAGGTAGAGTCATTAAAATATTTAGGCATAGTATACACTACCAATCTTAATTGGAGCCCACATATTGAATATATTGCATCCAAAGGATTACGTCCACTTGGTTTGTTAAGGCGAATCAGCGGCGTTCGTTTTGGAATGCGTAGAAAAACATTGTTAATGATATATAGCATGTACGTCCGACCAATATTAGAGTTTGGATGTGTGTTATTCTGTGGGGGACCCGCTTATAAATTACGCCCTCTCCTAACTATAGAACGTGAGGCATTACGGATATGTTTAGGCCTTCCTAAGTTTGTAGCTAATAATATCCTTTACCATGAAACATACCTGCCGTCTCTGCAAACTAGGTTTCGTATTCTAACAGTCCAGACATTTCTAAACATCTATGCCTCCCCACAGAGACGCTCGCAATATATATTTCTTCGCGAACCGTCCAGATTTTTTTATTGTGAGTGGTCTCGGTTACATCGCCCTCAAATAATTTCGTACAGCAGCTGTTGGAGCCGTTACAAGTAACAATGCGCGAAATAAGTTTCCCAAGTGTACTCAATCATAAACAATAATAGAATTTGATGATATATTTCCAAAAAATGCTAAACTATTGCCTATTAGATATTTAACGGCTTGTTGAGCGACCACCTTAAGAGTCTACGGATAAGTTCAGTCATAGCCACAGATGCCTCCGTTGCAGATGAGAAGGCAGGAGTGGGCATTTATTCAACAGCTTTAAACTGGTCCTTTTCTCTTCGACTGCCCGATTTTACGCCAATATTCCAGGCAGAATTAATGGCAATTATTCTGGCATTACGCAAACTCCCAGCATCTATTTCTTCAGTGGTTATATTGACCGACTCTTTGTCAGTTTGCACTGCTTTGACAGTACCAAAGTCATCGAGCTGCCTGTCAGAATTATATACATATATGCCCAATCATGTACGTATTGTCCGTTTGGTTTGGGTACCAGGTCATACTGGAATAACTCTAAATGAAGCAGCGGACACATTAGCGGCGGCATCAATTCAGGGCCCGGTCCTGAAGGTTCTAAGACCCTCCTCCCAAAATACTATCGCACGATTTCGATATTTTTGTATTCGAGAGGAACACACACGATCTTCTGTTCTAAACGGGGCAGACTTTCAGCACCTTAGGTTTCCATGGCATAGTTCATGGTGTGGCACAAGACAATTAGAAGTTACGTTAACTAGATTGCGATGCAGAATTCCCTCTTTAAATTTTTACTTACACAGGCCTGGTTTTGTTCCTTCCCCTCAATGTTGTTATTGTTCGCAAGCAGAAACCATAGAGCATTTTTTCACAGAATGTCGCAGATATCAACATCTAAGGCAAAGATTTCTTGAACCTCGTTTCCGAAAACTTGGGCTTGAGCTTTCCGTAACGACATTACTCTCCCTGGGGGCGTCGGCACTGAGTCACTGCAACAGGGACATATGTGAGGCAGTAATTAACTATATAAACGAATCAAAAGACTACCATGCTAATATTTCTAGTACACACCGGTGATTTATTTATTTCATTTATCGTTCATAATTTATTTAATGCTTTTATTTAACTAACTCTTTCTCTTCCATTTTTTTTTCTATCTCTTTAGCATTCAATTGGGAAACCGCGAACACAAATAACATTTTCGCTTACCTAAAATTATCTCTTTAGAATTATCCTTTTTTTTTCTTTCTTTCTTCCCCCCCCCCTTTTTTTTCACTCACACATCCTACTGCCGCACGATTCGTGGCCGATCCCCCGTGGTGGGTTGTGCCATTCCTCTAGGATCAACCAACCAACCGACAACCTCGGTGCGAACTCAAGGCCGCTGAGGCTACCGCTGCGTCGCATCTCAATAAACCCCGTTCGTACGCGTAACAATATGTCCGAGAAATAATTGAAGCAGAGATAATTCAAAGGTTGGGTGACAAATGTGTTAGTTCGCCGTCCATATTTTTATCAGATAAAGAATTGCAATTTCTCCGTTCGGCTTTTCCAAGTTGATTAGAAAGTTATCTGCTATGACATGCGCAGTGGTTGGCTGATCCCCTGTATATATGTGAAATGTTGCTTCAATAAATTTTGTTGTAAGTCAGCGCTGTGTGTGTTCCCTTCCTGTGTCCCCGTTGTTTACTCGCGCTGTGTGGTTCATCATATATGTGAAATGATACAGGGCCGTGTTCTTTGATTTAAATGCACACGAACGAAGCCCAGGAGGCAAAAATTTCCGGAGCCCTCCATTACGGCATGCCTTATAATCAAATCGCGGTTTTGGTGCAAGAAGGCCCGGTTTTCATTATTATTATTATTATTATTATTATTATTATTATTATTATTATTATTATTATTATTATTATTAGAAGTGCATGACGTCGCTGAGTGTTTTGCCACGCATTTCTCATCCGTTTATAGGGCCTCAGACTCTAGCACTGATGTCGGACAACAGCCCAAGGCAGTTCGCTCATCCAGTGCTTTGTCGCTGGATGAGAATTTTATCTGCGAATGCATTAAGCGCCTAAAACTATCAATATCATGCATCCCAGATGGCATCCCCTCCGCTGTACTAAAAGCCTATGGTAGTATATTTGTCGCAGTACTGACTACGATATTTGATAACTGCCTGGACACTTCCAGATTTATTAGCATGTGGAAAACTGCTCGTGTTTTCCCAGTATTTAAAGGGACACTAAAGGCAAATATTCGGCCGGCGTTGATTGTTGAAATAGTGGTCCAGAAACCTTGTCGTGCCACTTTCGTGCCATGAAATTGTTTATTTTGCAATAAAATCCCGTTTTATTGGTCCGCATGGCGTTAGCGCACTGTAAGTCACCCGCCTGAACAGGCTTTCTGACGCAGCAGTTGCCGTGCCCAACGTTGCCTGCCTATACTGCGCGGTCGCCGACACTAGTGGCGGCAGAGCACTGCTTGAAAGGGCACATTGCAAGCTTTGCCCAAGTTATGGTTGATCTCGTAATGCTCCGCACGAAAGTCAGCGAGCACAGACGCAGATTTTTTGGCTGTTTTGCACACTGGCGCAGAGCCACGACACTCAACCACTTCGAGTGTAGGGGTTTGTTTTGCGTCCTCCAGCGGAAAGTCACGTCGGTTTCTTTGCTGTAGCTGAAGCGCCGTACACCATTCGCGCATCCGGCAACATCCCATGCACGCAGCATTTTGTTGAACTTTCCGTCACAGCGACTTTAGTGAGCGTGCAAGGCACACGTAGCAGTACGCGACACCAAAACTACCACTCAGACGCAACCGCGTGAGTGAAGCCCAATTCGGCGGCGAAAACGGAACAATAGAACCACTCGCGCCATTCCTCATGGTAACGCCAAGCGGTTCGTTTTTTCCACTATTCAGACAGAAATGGACAAACAGCCTTTTATTGCCTGTTGTAATGCACGGAAGGTTATTTTTTTATGGCAGCTGGTTTGATTGCTAGTGGTTAATTCTAATCGGGATTCTCGACGTCATTGGCACCATTACAAAATGTCCCGCTCATGGCGCATATGATCCCGTACATTTACCTTAATTTCTCGATTGCTAGACTGCTGCTGTTGATAATATTGACGTTTTAGACGTTCTCAAACATTGATCTTCCACTCTGACGAAAATTGTTATTTGCCTTTAGTGTCCCTTTAAGTCGGGCTCTAAAACAGATGTTTCTAATTCTTAGCCGATTTCTCTATTATGCGCCACACCAAAAATCTTCGAGCTGGCTCTTCACAATATATATTGTCTTTTAGTGTGAAAGGCTCATTGACTCATAATCAACACGGTTTTCTCGCTGGCTGCTCAACTAGCACAAATCTTGCTAGTTTCATGACGCAGACCTCCACACCTATTTCTCAGAGAGGACGGGTTGACGTAATCTGCTGCGACCTGAGCAAGGCTTTTGACGTAGTCAGCCACTCACTGATTATGTTTAAACTTGTGATACTTTGACGTTGACTTGTTGGTTGTGAATCTGCGCAGCAATCTGCTCAATAGATCTTGTTACGTTGCCGTAAATGGCCAAACGCCTTCTTTGTATAAAGTGACTAGTGGTGTCACTCAAGGGTCGGTATTAGGCCCACGCCTATTTTTAATTTACGTCAATGATGTTTCTTTTGTGCTTCGTAATTCTTTGTTGTTCTTGTACGCCGATGACATCAAGATATTTAAGGAAATTCATTCAGCTAACGACTGTCGCACACTGTAGTCAGATTTTTGTTCTTTTTTCGGAATGGTGCAACGGCAATAATCTTTCTCTGAGTGCCTCAAAGGTAAAATTCATGTGTATCACTCGCGGGCAGCTAGCGTGTCACTGCAGTACTCTGTAATTCTGTGTCGTTTTGCAAGGTTTATGAAATCAGTGATCTTGGTGGTGTTGTTGATAGCACCTTAATATTTTCTGCACACGTTAAGGGCTCTGCTATGCGGGGCCTTCGTTCTCTCGGATATGTTTGTAGAATATCTCGAGAATTCAGTTCTCCTATAGCCTTCTACAAATTGTACGCCGCCATATGTCTTCCACAACTTGAGTATGCGTCCGTGATATGGAATGGTATTGCTCAATCTAGTAGCAACATACTGAACAAGTCAAGAAAAAAATTCCTCAGCATATATAACCATCGCTTTACTAGAAATGAAACTGGATCTCGTTCAAATACTGCTGGATTATTATCACTGCCATCACTTCAATGCCGACGAAATAGTTCTGAGCTGTTATTTCTTTACAAGCTAGTTCACGGTATCATATCCTGCCCTGTACTTCTCAATTGTGTTAATTTTCGAATTCCGCGTAAGTTAACCAGAGAGAATAGACCGTTTCATGTACCCGCCTGCATCTTCCCACACTCTACCGTTCACAGAATACAAAGTCTCTATAATGTTAATTTTCTTGGTCTTGAGTTTTTTCATAGTCCACACAGTCATTGTTTTTATCCGAACTTTGCACTGTATTGACATAGCATGGCGCAATGTACTAAGCCTTACCTTCTCCCTCTATCCGCATAGTTGTATATATGCAGTCTAATTTTTCATTCCCCTTCAATATTTCTCGTGTTGTCTTATTTTACTCCTCCCCTTTTGTGTTCATTTCTCTTTGTCTACGTGTTTTTGCTCTTGTTATTTCTGAAGACTGTCTGTATTGTGTTGTTTATTTTATTGTCTTATTTTTGCGTGCGCCTGCAGAAATACCTTACGGTTTTTCCTGGGCACGTTAAATAAACCATTATTATTATTATTATTATTATTATTATTATTATTATTATTATTATTATTATTATTATTACTATTATTATTATTATTATTATTATTATTATTATTATTATTATTATTATTATTATTATTATTATTATTATTATGTCAGATGTCAAGCGTATGCCAAGTAGCATGCCAACAAATTACGCCTAATGCTCTCCACAGGTCCGCAGATTTCGTCAACCTAATGACGTATGACCTGCACACTTATGACTGGTACACTCCGTGTGTTGGCCATAACAGCCCACTGTTTCCAGGACCTGGAGAACTTCCCTACTTCAATTCGCTCAACCTGGCAAGTATATATATAATTATAATGTTGATGCGTTTTTTTTTTAAAACACCGCTTATTTGGTTGACGTTGACGAGACCGGCCTTTCTCAACACATAATATGCATAGCGTCACACATTATAACAATGTGTCTCCTTATACGACATTTTCATCAATCACAATAGAGAGACAGGCTGTAAAAGGAGGGAAATGGAAGATGGGACATATTTAAAGCAGCGGAAAGCTGGGCTTCGGTATATTTTGTCCAGTAAGGTATGCATCTGCATGAGATTGATTGTACTTAAGTGTACATAAGACCACATAATTTTTGCAACAGAGTGAATATATCTAAGGGACGTCATCTTTTTCGAAAAATAGCTACACACGTTTCCTGTTTCCACATTTGAATAATAACCGGAATAACAACACTAGTGTTCTTCTGCCTGTCTCCATCCAATAGCCATCATTGTAACTCTGGTCATTTGGTAGTCCATGACCTAATGCATAGGATATCAGGTCGCTATGCTGGCGAAACTAAATACGAAAGTCGCAGCAGGATAAATAAACCCCAAGTCAAATCGAATATACTTTCCAACGCCATTGTAAAGGACAAGGTAGCTTCTTAGTAGGGCCTTGCTTACACGTGCTCATGCATACTGCTGTAACTCGAGATGTGGCGAAAACGTCTGGACGATATAAAGAAAATTACACTCTGTTTTGTAGATCAAAAAGCACAATTTGCTGCACGGGCTATAAAAAGTCACACGGTCACTTATGCATTTGCCTAAGATGAATCGAAGGCGAACGCCATAATGTGCTTTAAATTCTCAGTCGATTGTATTGATTCTCCCCCCCCCCCACCCCCTGAAAGCTTTCTGCACGCAACGTGGTTTTGCAGTGCCTTAGGGACCGGCCCACATTTGACCAAACGACGACGTCATGTGTTGACATCATCATGTGTGACCTCGCGTTCTGTGATGTCATGGTGCCATTATGATGACGTCACAAATTTAGGAGACCTGTGATGTTATAGTGAGATCATAAGGTGACGTCGCCACATGATGATTGCTTGCATCACTCGTGTTAACGCCGCCGACGACGACGCCTACGGTCACTTTTCACGTTTAATGAGGCATCTAAGGCGTTTGCCTGAATAGTTGCTTCTGTCGGCTTCAATCAGCGGCGACACCATTTAACATTCAAGGACACAATTCTAGAAACTTTAGTCATATTGGTAAATAATCCGTAACCTGGACGCGCATATCGAGCTGGGTCTCTTGAGCGTCTCCTCCGGCACGCTGTAACCACTTCCACAACACACACTTCTCCCCTACAATATAAAGCATAATGTTTTAAGCGAAGCTTTTATGAGTCACCGATTTCGGCGGCACAGGCGGCGGCATAGTTCCCGAAAAACCCGGCGCCTGCGAGCGTACAGAAATGCATGTGTCCACAAATGCGGCCCTGGAAGGTGCGGCGTTCGCGCGTATTTGTTTGCGCCGTATTCCGATAAGCGGTGTTCCCTCTATCGTGGACTTGTCGACAAACGGCGGTTTCTGATATGGCAATCTGATATTTTGTTGAGGTCACCTGTCATTTCACGTTGCCCCGTTTGATTGTTGTTTTTTTCATTGTTGCATTTCATTGTTTCACGCATGACCATCTTTGTTGCCTGTAGTAAGAGCATTGTTGCGCGTGGGTGAAAGTCCAACTCCAGGCACGGAAGGAGGAAACAGGGGGGAGCGCTGCGCAATGCGATAGGAAGAAAAATAAAAAAAAGTAAGGAAAGAAAGAAACAAACAAAGACAGAAACAAACACACAAACAAAGAAAGAGAAATAGTAGGTCAGGCCCGCACACGCCAAGCTTTCCGGATAGAAGAAGAGCTCCTTGACTTATAGCGATGGCTCTGTCCTCCCGGTTCACACCCAGAAAACGCCTCGTTGCCTGAATCTGACCTTCAAGCTCAGCCAAGGTCAAGGCCGACGAAAAAGCTTCAGTGAAACAGTACTGGCGGCCCGTTTGCGAAAACGAAAAGCGGCTCAAGATGAGTCTTTCAACCACCGCCATAGGCGTCGGCAGCATCCAAGTTCACTGCGGGGTTGCGCCTATACAGCGCAGATGGTGCTAAGCAGCGTCTGTGTGTTGTCTTGTAGTGCACCACGTTGTCTTTCTTGACGTGGAGTCTAGTTGAAGCGTGTGGACTTCTCGTCGTACTTGCCTAAACTATGCATGCAATACAGTTGAAGCTCTGCAAAACAATGGTCTCGTCTTTTCTCAAAGTGAGCAAAACTGAACTGTCAGTCGAGAAACTTGGTTTAACCGCATTCAACCACGGCAATGTTGTCCTGTTTTGATTTGGTGTGGCGCTGATTGATATCTTACGAGCTGTAAACTAATTTAGGGTGACCTCTTAATTGAGGAGTAGCAGACTCGTGGAGCTCTGAAAACTGCTATGAAGGTATATGCTGCCCTGATGGTGACGACAACACTACTCTGGAAGACGCGACTTGTCTTTTTCAGGCAGAAAGATATGTCTTCTTATCGAAAAGTTGTCTCCAGACGGCATTGCATGTTCAGAGGTTACTCATAAGTACAAGCCTCTATCTTCCTGTCACAATCCGGTGATTTAATTATTTATGTTAACTGACAAAAAAATCCGCGAGTTGTGTCAGCGTAGCCTGGATCACAGGCAGGCCGGCGGGAAGGGTTTGCTTGTCCGCAAACCTTCAGGCAAGGAAACGGTACGTTTCCTGCACTTGGTGTTTGTGCAGCATTTTCTTGCGCAAGTTTTGCGTGCTTCACCAAAGAAGTACTTTGTATAAGTGTGGGTAGCTCTTGTCAATTATAAACTCTCAGCTGAATTGTTGGTTTGACTTCCTTACAGGCTCACGGTGCCGACATGTGGGCAGTACTTGGTATGCCAAAATCGAAAATTATGGTCGGAATTCCAACGTACGGCCTCTCCTGGATGCTCGAGAATCCTTTAAAGTGGGCGGTTGGGTGTTCGGCCACCGGACGTGGCAAACATGGAGGCGGTTATGTCACTTTTCCAGGGGTAAGTTTGCTCCATTCCATCAGGCGATTGGTACTCCCCCCCCCCCAAAAAAAAACAAAAAAAACAAGCACCTCAGCAATCAGGGGCATAGCCAGAAATGTTTTCGGGGGAGAGCGGGGGGGGGGGGGGGTTCAACCATACCTTATGTTTGTTCGTGCGTTGTTTGTGTGTGTACATACGCAAGGAAAATTGAAAATTTTCGGGGGGGGGGGTTGAACCCCCCTTGCCTACGCCCCTGTCAGAAATCTACAGCTAGCGTGGCATTGTGCATTCAGCCTCCATCGAGAAATGTCAATTTTCTCATCTCGTCGTATAAGTTGATCATATGCTAGCGTCGACTATACAATGGCGTTCCACTGCATTGCGATCTACCTGCTGTACACTCTTGGAAACGAAATGACTGAGAAGGTGAATGAGAAGCGTTTTAATTTTTGTGTAGCCAAGTTAAGCTATGAACAGTTATATGGTTCGGCGCCAGAATGCTATGCAGTTGAGTGGAAGGCATGGGGAGCAACTACAATGAGAGTGGACATCAGAGTGGAAGGAACTAGTTGTAGTGATCAATTTGTGGCTCGCGATAACGGGTGTGTTGCCGAGTCAAGTTCACAAGTGGTCAACCGCCTCCCTCTAGCAACAACCTGGTGCAGTCCTTGACAAGAGCGAAGCTAGTGGCAATGTTAACATTCGTTGGCTTAGACCTCGAATATTTCCAGGAAGAGTTAAAACAGGGGACATGCGATTATTCGAAATTTCGCATACGAATCAAATATCTTCCTTATTTTTTTTTTATTTATTGATATGATATATAAGGAGATGTTGGCGCACAATTATGGCGCCGGCTACTCCTTAGCCCTTGAGTGAAACTTGAACACATATCTTAAAGTAAAACATACAAGGCAGTTCATGTAAAATAGAACACTCGGGCACACATATGCAAAAACACACTTATAGGCACATATCACAACAAAATGATAAAGAAATGTTCCAAAGACAGCGAATGAAGTCTCTGATAATGTCCGTCGTTAATATTTGGTCCGACCAGCACAAAAACAGCAGAGCACATGTCTGGTCTTTAAGAAGATGTATTTGCTCGTGTGTACATAACAGTCGATACGTCATTCACTTCAGCACACACATATGATGGGTGTCATATGAGACTGCGCATAATAAGTATGACATGTGTTATACAAATGAAAGTTCGGTATTTCTTAGTACTTGTCAACAATGCCGCTGTCTTGTAAGAAACGTGTTAACGCTTTTAAAGCTTGCGTCTGTAAAACTCTAGTTGGCCACGGGCCCAGAAGTTTCCTCAAGCTAAACGGTCTGCGGTCTAATGCCAACAGTTCCGATTTAAGACGGCGTCGTGGCGTGTCATGATGTGGACAGTCTATGAGAAGGTGACATACGTCTTCATCTATAAATCCACATTCGCATTCGGGAGTTTCAGTTCTACCAATTCTGTGCAAAAAATGTTTTGTGTATGCGGTGCCTAGCCTCAATCGGTGAATAAGAGTTTCCATACTTCTATCTAATGCTATCGTAATTTTGAATTCAATGAATGGATCGATGTGATATAAATCACAGCTCTTTGTACTTTGGTCAAACCAAGCAGTTTTGCTCATCCTGAAAGTTGTAGCCTTTATAAGACCACGCAATTCATTTTTCGAAATTGGTAAAGAAATAGTAACATCTTTACGATGTGCTTGTCGTGCCGCTTCATCGGCAGCTGTGTTTCCAGGAATGTTGCAATGGCCAGGTATCCATTGGAATTTGATTTCGTGTTCTGCCTTGCTTGCTTTGGTGAGCTCTTTCAGCGTTTCGTATGTCATGCTATCACTAATTACTGTCGTGTTTGTACTCGAGAGTGATCTTAATGCGGCCTGTGAGTCGCTGAAAAGTACCCATTTTCTCGCGTCTGCTGCCTAGTTTATAAACTTTATAGCATACAGAATAGCGAAAAGCTCTGCTGTAGTAGATGACGTTGTACGACATAATTTAAATGATTCCTGAATATTGAGCTGTGGTATGATAAATGCCGATGTTGAAGACGTTGTGATACTTGAGCCATCTTTGTAAACCTGTATGTACCCTGGATACCGCATGTGTATCTGATAAAGCGCTAGTTGTTGAGCAGCTTGGATGAACATGTCTCTCTTTCTGATAATGCCATCTACTGAGAATTCAATGCTTGGTATTGCAAGTAGCCATGGAGGATTGCAAGTAGCCATGGAGGATAGTCCATTTCAGAGCTCCAAATTTCATTTCTTGGTAATATATGTACATTACTCTGTATTTCTGCATGAGCATTGCTTTTATCCCTTCGTAAAATCTCCAGTGCCAATGGGTGGTCCTTGTGTTGCCTTGTTCGAGGTGTGTTCAATTCGAAAAGTGCACGGTCGGATATTTGTCGAATATTCTCCACGGCCGCATATTCGACGATATCAGAAAGAGGCATATATTCGGACGAATTCCCGAAGAAGTGACAACTTACGAATGCTGAAATAATTGTTGGGGTTTTACGCTTCAGTACCACGATGTAATTATTAGAGACGCCGTATTTGAGGGCGCCAGAAATTTCGACCACCTGGAGTTCTTTAATGCGCACCTTAATCTTAGCACACGGGTCTCTAGCACATTGCTTCCATCGAAATGTTGCCGCCGAGTCCGGTATTTGATCACTCGATCTTCGGGTGAGCAGTCGATCACTATAACCACTACACCACCATGACGGGGTCTTACGAATGCTATGCATTCTTATGTTTAAAGTACAAGAAAATTAATACATACCCGTTCGGTTACGTTGTACTACGCTGTTACTGCATATTATCTTTCAATGCATTTTTATGCTACATTTTCAGCATTTGGCTTTTACTGTAATCACTGAGAAATACGCATGACATGCACATGACCCTCGTGCTCCGTTTCAGCCCGCCCGCAGGGGCGTAGCCAAGGGGGGGGGGGGGGGTTGGGGGAGGTTCAAACCCCCCCCCGAAATTTTTCAGGTTTGCTTGCGTACATATACACGCACACATACAAACGCACGCACGAACGTGCATAAAGTATGTTTCAACCCCCCACCCCCCCCCCCCGAAAAAAATTTCTGGCTACGCCCCTGCCCGCCCGGCACGTCCAGGAGACAGGGGCGGTTTCTTTTTCACCAAGCTTTATTTGGCAGCTCTCTTATACATATGTGTTGTACTTTCGCGTTCTTTAAAGAGATGCAATAGAATAACCATAAGGAATGTTGCGTAAGCATTGTTTAGATGCTTGGAATAAAAAAAATTGCAACCTGCTAGCATCGCACTGCACGAGCAAGAGCGTCTTTCTTGCTTCCAGTCGTGCTGTTACAGCACTCAAAGAGTTCTCACCAAATGAACATGCCAGTCAGTTGTTTCTTTTTTCTTTTTTTTGGGGGGGGGGGGGGGGGGGGGGGATGACAATTTCGTGATGAGTGCATTACCACAAGTATCTTCAATGCGCTGCAGCTTAATTGCGATTTCAATAACTTGTTTTAAAAGAGTGGTGAATGCTATTGTTACTTCTCGTTTTGCAACTTCTGAACACGCGGCTGAACACGGGACAGCGTTAGGTGGAGCGACTAATTGACAAATTGGCAGCCATAAAACTGAATGAGCTCGGGAATAAGTGGGTGGGCTGAAGAACATGAGGTGTTCGTCCTGCTCTAGATATAAGATAGGCTGAGGATGAAGGTGATGAGACGACGACATAATTCATTCTATATTCAAAGACAGTCTTTTGTCTTATTCATATTCTATTAATATTCGAAACTTTTAATATTCCCCCATCCCTAGTTAAAAAGCGTGGTAAGAATATTTATGCTGACTGTTTTCGTGGGTAAAAGCCGGTTAGCTGCAGGAAAAAAAGAAGCGTGCTGGAGTTCACTCGATCACAGAAAACCAGTATTTAAAGCTTAAACCAGTGAAGTTTAAAGCCTGAAAAATCGAATATATCCTAATTGTCGTCTGCGCTATATGTCATAATTGCACAATGATATGGTACAGGATTACGCATGCTTACATGGGAAAGTCTTCTCCTCCAAAACTCTTTATTTCCTGACCCAGTGTTGTTGTTTGTTTTTTGCGTTAGCACGTGCATTATAATTAGAGTTCCTGACCACCAGCTAATGGTGTTGTACATTCGGCGTTTACACAGCCGTCCCAAATATTCCTCACTGGAATTGAGATCCATCGAACGCTGTTACTGCGCTTCGTTCATCATGTCATTTCTTTGTTCAAAAGTACAGCAATATCCTGCAGGAAACAAACAACAAAGAATATGCGAGTCCAGTGTGTCTAGTATAAATCTATCTACCATTACCAACTGATCACTTGCTGACCGTGTCTTTCAATGTAGTCTCATTTGTTTTCAGGTGTGCGCACTGCTCAAGGACGGCGCACAGCGAGAGTACGACGACGAATCGAAAGTCCCATATCTGCACAAAGAAAAACTCTGGGTCAGCTACGACGATCAGGCGAGCGTCGCACTCAAGGTTAGTTGAAGGATTTCGCAGCCATTCCGTCTTTTTGGGTGGCGTGTTATTGCCAAAGTAATAGCGTTCACGCTCTCGTTCACGAGTACACTTTAAAAAATACATTCCACACGATATGCGAGCAGCTAGCCATGAATAATCGCAAGGCATTTGCTAAGTGACGGGAACGATTTTCTCATCTAGTATTTTCAGATGGTTGCGTTTATAATGTATAGTTGTAGCTTGCTGATGTTGCTTTTCTTGACTAGTGCTTCCACATGTTTACATAAAAACTAATGATACTCAACATGTTTTTCGCAATGCTGCATTTTCTTGTGCATTCGAACAAATTCCATAATATGATGGGGATATGTGTACGCCCATGATGTATCTCGCTATGTATTTCAAATTATCATTTTTAACGACGGGCTGCCTATGCGCGGCTTACCCCCCGTATAGCATTCGCAAACATTATCATCATCATGCCGGCGCGCGCTTCCTTCGTCCTCCTCTTCATCTTCTGTTTCGCTCCCCGAACACGTGCGCCCGGAGCGCGCTCTCCTGTTGCGTCGATTTCTCCGGCGTGGGATGCAATAACGCGGATGGGAGAGTGAACGAGTGAATAGAAAAAGAAATACTAGAGAGAAATAAAGAGATAGATAGAAATAGAAACAGAAAAATAGAAAGAAAGAAAGATACTAAGAGACAGAAGCAATTGAAAAGAACGAGGAAGCGACAATAGAAGAAGAGAGAGATTAAAAAAAAAAGGAATGGAACGTGCTGTATAGGCTTCAAAAAAGAATGAACAAAAATATATAGGCGTCACGATTGCTTCAGATCTCCGATGGGATATCTCAAATTTCACTTCAGTTGCTCGGCACAAGCTCTTTTTATCTTCGCAGATGCCTCCGGCTGGCTTGTCAGTCTACCAAGGTTTTAGCCTATACTACCTACATTAGACCGGTGTTAGAATACGCTAACGCAGTATGGTTTCCTTACACAGTCACTAACACGAAAAAAAAACGAAATGTACAGAGAAAGGCTGCGAGATTCATCTGCGACAAATACGAACGCACTGATTCTAACAAGCTGTGGCCTCCAAACACTAGCGATTAGAGCAAAGCAAGCGCGCCTGGAATTTCTTTTCCAGCTACTTCACAACTATTATAAAATTGACCCATCACTGTACATCCGTCCATCAGTCTCGCGTAACTAGGCGCAAACATTCACACACACTAAAAGAACAGTGTTACCACGGTGACACTTTCAGGCATTCTTTTTTTCCGCGTTTTGTCAGGGAGTGTAACTGTCTAGATCCCTCGCTTACTAACGCGAATTCATTATCTGACACTGTCTAACAAATAGAAAATGTCATCTTACTTATACAGTAGCACTACCAGCCCCAGATTCATTCATTTCGTCACCACTGGAACCATATCAGTGGCCAAGTGCTCAACACAGAGTGTTTTCTTTTTTGCTGTAACTTCTCTGTGTAGCACTTCATTTCATGTATACCTTCTGTAATATTTGTATATTAGGTGCGTATTTGTATATTGTATATTTGTATATTGATTTTTATATTTCTGTGTATGATTTTCATTTGTTCATTTGCATATTGATTGACAATTAATATTAAAAAAACCAACATTGTATACATTTTTGATCTCCGCACTGGATTCCTCTTTTTATTTTGTCGCACCTGCATGTCCAACCCGTTTGCCCACCTGGTATGGTCTCGGGAAGGGACTGGTGGTGTTGAAAATAAATGAAATAATTAATAATCACGTACCACAAGTCACGTGACATGTTCCCCCCACTAGTGCAAACTGCGCCATTTTTTTTTCACTGGACCCGCAACTAGCCTTCAGATACGGGTCCAGCCACTTTTGGTAACTTTGTATGTTGTATGCCTGTAAGAAATAATTTGGATTTGACTTGGAAAGTCGGAAGACACTTAAGAAAAGGAGCGCGTTGCCATGCTTCGTCAGATTTTACGTGGAGAGAAATAACACGAAAACTGGAGACTGCACGAACACCACAGTGGTAAGCGTTCATTGTTGCATTGTGGCACGGTGCTCAGCCTGTGGGCGTGTTCCCGGTGCAATGAACTCCTCGGCTGTTCCCGCAGCTGGGCTATAGTTATTGTTCGAAATATTATTAGAAAACGCTTTCTCCGACCGCATAAAAGGCCCTCGCCGCAAATTTCGCTATGTGGCCAGCGCTAAAAAGCATGACACGCACACAGTCCTTGGAGTAGACCTTATAAATGGCGGTATAAAGTGTGCTCCTAATAACTCGATCTGCGCGCCTAAAAGCCAACATTTCAGAAAGCAAAATAAAAAAAATGTATATCTAACGTCATGAAAGTCTCGCATTCTTTTAAATAACTTAATACGTATTTTCTATGTGGCTAGCTTCAATTTTAATTTCCAACGAGACTTTCATGACGTCACGATTAAGGACGTTGTCACGTGAGGTGAGGATACCGTGACGTTGAGGCTGGCACTACGGCTGGCTCGGGTATTTCTTTCGTTGCTGTGTCCGGTCTTACGACGGCTATCAGCGAAGGGCGCAGCAGTGCTAGCAGTCATTGGTCACAATATGGTTCGCCCACGTGAACATCCTCAGCGCGTTGTCCCCTCATAGGAAAGCAAACATTGACTGGGTCTATCAAAGCGAATGTGTAAAGGAAAACGCAATCTAATCATAGGGTACCTAAATTGTTGCTAATACGCATTCGCCTTACGTTTTCACCAATGCGCATGCGTCAAACGTCAGCCTCTAATTTTTCGAAAATAGCGGTCTTAATCAAGACATCCGTGCTTCAAAGGAAGCCTGCTCTATCAGGATTGCGCAGTTCTAAAGTAGCAATTTGTCTCTCAGGGGTGCTAGAATTTTTGGATGCTTTAAGCTTCTGGACATTCCATTCCACAGTTCCATAAAGCCGGGCCATTATCGCTTCAAAATTTTGGGTACCTCTGTATCCGTCAAACAAGTAGGATTTTATGATATTCATGATCTCTTTGCGCTGTGGCATTAGCTCAATTTAACTAACACTGATTTCCGCGGTGGGATGTCGTCCTCGCTAGTTACTCGTGTCTGTGCTAACAAGGCTTTCATGAAACGTATCGGCAATCAAAACTGAATTGATTGTTTGTTTTTTCCACAGACATTATGGATCCTGAGCAACGGATACGGAGGCACAATGACTTTCAGCTTGAACGCTGACGACTGGGAAGGAAAATGCGGCAACGGAACTTTCCCGCTCCAGAGGGCCATTGCACAATATGCCACTGGGAACTATACGAGGTATCCACAGCAGAATCCTTTGGAGTGTTCGAAATGCGAGCGTTTCGATAGTGCCATCCAACGTCTGCAACGCGCTTCGCAAGCCTTCAGATGCCCTTAGCTTCGGCATTCTAAGATGCGCACCATGCATGGCTCGGGAACATTCGCATGCGCCATATTCCAGTGAAATGGGCGAGGCTACACGAACTGCTAATGTGTCGATGACATCAACAGTGTATCGGCTTTTCTTTCCCTTTCCCAACCGAGCTGGGTCCTGGATAGGCAATTCAAAAGAAAACATTTTGTGCCTCGCTTAGCCATTTGTATAACAATCGTCACTCTTAGCCAACTGTAAAATAAAATGTATGCAGCGCGATTTACTAATAATATATAGTGTTTAACATTCCAAAACCACGATATGATTATGAGAAACGCCGTAGCGGAGGGCTCCGGTACTTTCGACCACGTGGGGTTCTTTAATGTGCACCTAAGTCTAAGTACACGGGCCTCAAACGTTCAGGCCTCCATCTAAAATGCAGCCACCGCGGCCGGGATAAGATCCCAAGATCTTCGTGTCAGCAGTCGAGCGCCATAACCACTAGGCCACCGTGGCGGTGCTGCAGCGCCATTTTTCTGCCCTATATTTCGTGTTTCCTTATACAGCGTGTGTCAAGATATGTGTCCAACCTACTCAAAAAATCAAGAAAATGCGATATTTGATTGCTGCCTTCAGAATTGTTTTTTCTGTGGTGGCGGAGATTTTAGGATGGTTAAAGAAATTATTTGGGACTGTAATTAAAAAAGTTAACTTAATTAACTGTTTAATTAGTGGAGTTAGGTGGTTGTGTCAAATGGGAGAATTGAAGTTCTTCATGCCAGAAACCCAACTTTGATATTTCGAAAAAGTGGCATCTAGTAATAATTACGAAGTAATGATATTCAACCAAATTCAATGGCGAAAACTAAACAGAAACATGGAAGAACGCAACTGCCATATTCCTCTGAGACGTCCAAAATGAGTAAATGACTTTTTCTGTAGCGCTAGGCATCTTAAGATGGTTAGAGACATGACTTGAGGCAGTAATTAAGAAAGTCAAATTAATTGGGTTTTAATTACTGGAATTAGGTGACTGTCAAATTGGGGAATTGACGATCCTCGTGCCAGAAACCCATCCCAACATTGAGATTTCGAAAAATCGGCCTCCAGTAATAATTACAAAGTAATAAAATTCAACCGAATTCGATGGCTTTCGCTGTTGAAAGCCGTTGCATTCCGTTGAACTTCATTACGCCACAACAATTGCTAGAGGATGCTTTTTCGAAATATCAAAGCTTGGATGGGTTCCTCGCATGAAGAACTTCAATTCTACAATTTGACACAATCACCTAACTCCACTAATTAAAAAGTTGATTATGGTAACTTTCTTAATTACTCTCCTAAATGATGTCCCTTAACTACCTTAAGATTCCTGCCGCTACAGAAAAAGAATTCTGAAAGCCCCGAGCAAATATCGCATTTTCCCGATTTTTTGAGAAGGTTGGACACATTTCTTGAAACACCCTGTACATTACCTTGCCCTGTATACAGGGTGCCCCACATAACTCTAGACAGACATCAAAAATGTGCCGACGCACTCTATGACGGCGGGACCAAATGCATGTTGCAGACTATTGCATAAAGGAAGTCACATAATCTTTTGTGTTCTGCTTAATTAGACAAGATAAATTAACCAGCTCATTAAGCAATGAAGATGGACGGGAAATTGCAATAAGAAAGTTGTAGCTCGGATTGCAAGACGACGGATTGGACAGTTTCTAACTTTCCACCTAATAAGTATTAGTGTTTTAAAGACGATAGTCTTTCTTGGGGAACTTAAACGCAGAAATTTTGGTCTGTCCGTCCGTCCGTCTGTCTGTCTGTCTTTCTGTTTGTCTGTCTGTCACCCAATTCAGCCACGCGGCCAAAGTTGAACCACTTGCCCAAGGGCCAGCCATCTTGAACGGCTGACTAGGTTCATACTTGTCTAAATTGTCGATCAAAAAGCAAACATTACGCATATCTGAGGCGCAACACCACTAGGTAAGTATTAGGTGGTGTGTTCCTTTAATAGACAATACATAGATACGTAATTCTAAAGACCCTAGTTTCTTAAGCTGCGCTGAAAATGCGACTGCGCTGAAACGCCTTCCTCCGTGCCCTCTGCACGAGCTCATTGTTGTGTTTCGGTTTCAGTTCAGTATTGCACTATACGAATGCCATGGGGCGCCGCTCTGGCATTCGTGTTTTACCCAGGCAACGTGTAAATAAAAGAGTGTGTGGAGAGTACTCGTTGAGTGAGGACGTTTCTTCTGCTTCAGCCGCTTCGCGCCAAACTGCGTGTTCGGGCTGGCTGGCGTCCCCGCCGGTCGCGTTGGTCACCGCCGGTCTTCGCCTGCTGCTGCGCTAGGACTACCAGCCCGCAACACTGCACTCATGTTTCCCGACGTATTGCCAGATGGCGTCCATATCTCACGCAGCGCCTCTTCTATCGTCTTTAGACGACATTTGCAGCGAAGCATGCAAATACGTGGCCAATTTTTTCTGTTTACTGCTGCTACTCGCAAAAAAAAAAAACAGAAAACACGGTTGATCTCTCCACAATAGGAATCAGTGTAACACGAAAGAGAACCGTTTCTTCACAGGTGTATAGTTCATTATTTACTGTACACTGATGTATGGCAGATTGCACAATGTATATTGCTGTTTGGCAGCTATAGCACCATTTGATGTGGATGCACCCACGTTGACGCCTAGTGGCACATCTTAATTCAGAAGACTAACGCCAAAAACCACGATTGAACCCTTGTGGCAGCTGAAGTAGTTAACATACACCTACAAATTACTATGCATAAACACAAACTGTTCCATATGAACTGGCTTGAGGTTCTCTCGCAGTGAAGTTACAGTGTTTCCTGCAGTTGAAAACATGCGCTCACTGGGTTACCATTATTTACATTTCTTATTTACACGAAACGTGTACCGCCAGTTATGGCAAGACAAAGGAAAAATTATGGACTCTACGGTGCAGTGACAGCTTTATTACACGCTTGTTTCGAAGATTTTCTTTTTCAGCTTTAATGGGCGTGCAGGCATGTTGATAGAAGAGCCGCCATTACAGTGAGCAGCGGCCCTCCTAATCTCCTAACGGCTAATAGGGGGGGCGGTGGGGAGGGTACGGTATCTAGTCTTTTTTTTCCATATGGTCGCGTAAGATGGCTCATCTGACAACGGCAATGTTGTGTTTCATTGTCATGAGTGCCCCGGGCCCAAAATTCTTCGGGCGCCCGTTCACGCAGCACCGTTTTAACTGCGCAACGGAACGATGGGAGTTTCTGAAAGAGTGGTGCGCTGCGGCAGTAACGACTGCACAGCGTGAACAAATTTTCACAAGGGAAGCCAATCGCCGAGGGTTTCGCGGGCGAAAGTCTGGATGTTTAACGGCGCTTGAGGCATGCCCGACCAAACTATGCAAAAGTCCGTGTCATCTTTTCGGAAGCGAAGTTGTGAAGGGCTGGACAGTGCGGAAATGACATAATCTCCTTTATAAATATTCATGCACTCGCTCTTGAACCATGGTGAAAGTATAACGAAAGACCTGCTGTAACGACGTTAGTGTTAGTTTTAGCCACCTCACCCTAACCATGTGGCACCATTGGCATTTGGCGCGTTTTATATATTCGTGCTGTCGAATTATTCGAAACTTCTAATACTAGGAAAACATAAAACTACGCCTACATACAGGGCACAAGAAGAAAGAAGTGGACGGGACTAGAGCAATCGAATTATTCGGTTCGAATTCGAAACTCGAATACTCGCACGCCCTTAAAAATTTCTCAACATAAGTTTGCTTACAGTCTATTCACATGAACGGAGCTTTTGTACTCATATTGCAAGACTCAGATGACATTAAAAAAGTAAACAGAAGCAGCTCGTGGTAGGGCATTAGTGCCTGCTTGGATGGACTAATAAATGACTGCACGGCCATTTCTATATAATTTCATGCATTAGTGAGAATTCACATTTTGCACATTCTTTTTCAGATGGTGCGGACACAGAAGACGCTCAGCCTTGGAGTCATTACATCGTCTTTCATATATTACTGATGGTGCTGACATGCCTCTCGACTGCCTTCACTGTCAAGCTTCGGCACTCAGAGACTCGCATCGCAGCAAGTGTCCAGTTCCCTAAAACACACACGTACACATTGTGATGTCAACCTCTCGTTGGCGACAAGCCAAAGGGTAATATTGACCTGCCCACAGCGTTGCTGTTTTCTGGATCTAGTGTTGCCTCCAGCCTACGAATGATGCGTTTCATTGGTCTCCAAGTAATCATTGAGCAATTCTTCTTCTGAAGTAAGGCACGCTGTTGGGATAGTTGGTTTTAAATTTAGAAGAACGTTTAAACTGTGCAAAGACGACGACACGTTAGAAACATATAACACGCACACACATGAAGCGCAGACTTTCAACTGTGTTTATTTCTTGAAGGTAGAACATTGATTAGAGTTGACAGAGAGTAATCGCACCGATAATCTAACAACAGGCTGCAAAAATGAGGCAATACCACGTGCGCGTCACAATCCAAGAAGGGTCCCTATGGGACCATCTAGGAAATTTAGTTCTTTTTTATCTTTTTTTTTTGCGATGAAGAAAGCCTCAATGACCTCTCTTTCTGTTCTCGTTTTTGCCTTAGAAAGGGATTTGGTTTTTTCCCAGCTGAGGACAACAGCTCATGCTGTCTCAGTTCTTGCATTGTAAGGAAAGATTACTGCCCGAGCCAGTGCGCATGAATCGCTTGCGGTCCTGCGCTCGTTCAATAAAACAGCGGCCAGTTTGAGCAATATACGACCGACCACAGGAAAAAGGAATTCAATAAACAACATTTGACATGCGTTTTTTGTACTCATTCTGGTGGTCCTTTGTGCACGAGCCTTGCTCGTGTTTTTTTTTGTTTTTAGTCAGCAGAGGGCACACTTTTTTTAAGTTTGCATGGGACTTAAAACACGACACAAATTCCGTACCTTTCTCCTACCTTTCTGATGTGTGATTGGCAATACAAATATGGCATAACTTAAGGTGGTTGTTGAATCAGGGCTTGCTGTTTCCTTTCTGTAGATTTCATTTTCTAAAGTAGGCTTTCAGAAGTGCTGCGTATTAGGTGATCTGGGTAACCGGTGGACAGCTGGCACTCAACCTGACCGTTGAAACTGGCTACAACCGTGTGTACAGAGGATCTCTGTAGGGCTGAGAGGCAGCTAAACATGATGATGCCTCGTTTCATGAGTTTGGAATGTGCGCTCGTAAGGCAGCATACTTTTGTTATACCTTGGTTTGTACGACAAGAAAAAGAGGGTGTTGGTCGGACAAACGCAATTAAAAATCCAGAAACTGGGTGCAGTTGATCTTGGTCTACAAACTGTTCGAAGTACGCAACACGGAGCACAGCGACGTTTACCCACGAGGTGAAACTCCGGGTACTCTGTGGTACATCCTACAGGCTGCGCAGCAGTGACAGGGTCTCCCCTCTCTCGACAGCACAGGCGGTCCTCCTCGCTGAAGTTGTCGAGTATCACGCAATGTTCGCAGTCGCACCTGAAACAGCACCAAACAAGCTATCAAAAATTTCACGTTGGGCTGCGCTCATAAGATAGTGTACGCAATACATGGGTGCTGGAGGTGCCTTTTTGCGTAAGGTATCGTTGGTTGGGAGCTGCGCATCACAAGGTAACAGGGACCATCCGGTGCCATCCTACCATCCTACTACCGAGGCACCTAGCAGAAAAACCATTTCTAACAAGGTAACAGGGACCATCCGGTGCCATCCTACCATCCTACTACCGAGGCACCTAGCAGAAAAACCATTTCTTTTTCCTGAACGTAAGAAATACGTAGCAGTTAGACGCTTTAGCACTTACCGGTCAGCACGGGTGATAGAGCACTGCACGGGCCGTGAATCTCAGCCCGGGCCCGTCCTGGGCCCGGGACTCGTTCAAATTTACCCGCCCGAGCCTGGCCCAGTGACTAAAAGCCACACCCGGGCCCGGCCCGAACCCGCGAAAACATTTCGCCTACCTGGCCCGGCCCGGCCCGACCACATATCGGGCCCGGCCAAGGCCCGAGCCAATAAACTAGGTGGCGTTGCTCGAACATAGAATTCACAGCAAGGCTTTTGAAGTAGAAAATATCTATGCAGCTTGGTGTATGGTTTGCTAGCAAGTATAACTTAACCTACGGTACCTTCTTGTAAAAAGGGGCTGGCTCACCGGAAACAGTTAAGCGGACATACTGTGTACGATGAACGTTTGTTCGGCAGTGGTATACTCTACCTAATTTTCTACGAATACAGTCGGGATCATCAGTAGCGTTTTGTAGCAGATATTGTAGGAAGAAAAGTGATTTGCAGCTTGAGTCCGGTTTCAATAACGAGCGCAATAAAAACAGATGGGAAAGAGAACGGAACGCTCTCATCACTTTGTTTTTAGGGCAGTCTCTATTGAAATTTAAATGGACACGAAAGTGAAACAGATTGATAAATTGTGCTCTGAGAAATCTAATGTCGTTAATTTCACCAACACACATGCATTAATAAAGACGAAAATCAAGGTAGAATGTTCATTTTTAAGTTTCGCGCCAAATCTCCACGCGTGACAACGCGGATTTCAAAATTTATTTTTCGTATGTTGGAGACTTTGGCTTGTCGAAATTCCCTGAAGCTTGGTATGTTAAGTCTATTGTCCCCTCGGAAGACAATGCACTTCATTTTTACCGAATAGGAACTGCGTCAACGCCGTCAAAGTCTACGATGTTTCGGTGTTTGGTGAGAGAATTTCAAGGTGTCGTCACCACCCCTGATTTATTTTTGCCCCTTCTCGCGGCAGGCGTGGTGATTTCTAATTGTGAAAGAGTAATTTACTAATACGACAAACACCGTTTTTCCCTTTAGTGTCCCTTTAAAGCGTGCTGCAACGACCAAGCCAACCGTGCACCCTTCTGGATATGTAGCAGATATACCTTCACCATAGTGGCACTTTGCCGCAAGAGAAACATAGGAAAAAAGCCAAATGTATTACATTTGCTGTAAATACACTAACCTAGATAAAAATTATAACGAACCACACGCACCACGTGTACTTTGGAAATACGCATAAGAAGCCGAATGGAACAAAAAATAAACTATTTTTCATAGCATTCTTTTCATATAACGCACCACTGCCATTATATACAGTCTGTAAGTTTTTGTCGCAGAGTTCATAATTTATTTGTTCGCATGTTATTGTACAAAAAATAAAAATCATAAAGAGATTCCGCTATAAGCACACCATGCGCCGTTGCATCACATGTCCTGCCGCGCTGAAGTTTCTTGCACTGCTTGCGCTGGCCGCAGGGCACACATCTGCCTTGCGAAATGTGAAGGCGTCGGCAGTCGTAGTTTTTAATTTACACCATTGGAGCAAATTTAGGATATCTTTTTTAAACGTCTGCAGACGTCTGCAGCTCGTCCTTTCATTTATCTTGTTCCCGAACCTTGTGTCAGCCTTCAATATAATCTACAAATACCTCTGAGGGCTCTTCCTTGCAGTTTTAAGCAGTGTTTGTTATGTACGGCTTGCACAGGGCTCTTTTTTCCCATATTATAATGGTGTATGCCATCCTAACAATGTTGTGCCAGTAGAAGGTGGCCTAAGCTGGTAAGAATACACTGGTACGACTGGAAGTAGGCAGACGAAGTGATTGCGATCCAATTTCGGGGTTCATTCCATTTTGGTAATAAAAGCGCGAATAATCTTCTCGACGCTTACTCATTGGATGTATATGATTTGAGGTAAGAGAATATCACCCAGCGTGGAATTCGTGATTCTTATTTCAAGCCAGATATTTCGTCAAGCGAATATACTTTGCCTCTAAACATGAATATGCATGTTTAATGAACTTACGCTATTCGTGCACATTCCCACGCTGTTGTGGGAATGTGCACGAACAGTGCCCCGCGGATCCTCTTTCTAGCAAGCCTGCGGCCCGCACATGACTGTTTTCGTCCCATTTTTTTATTTATCAGTACGTTCTCGAGCTACACAGGCAGGAACAGGTCTAAAGCATTTTCTTTTTCGTGATGCACCGCCTGCAGCCGCCACGTATTGATACATAACCGTGGAACAAACTCTATATTTCAGAATTAGCGTCCAGATTTTAGTCATTTTGGAGATAGGTATCGATATGGTGGTGGAATCTTGCCGCCGAATGCCCTTCAGAAATGATTCATATATAAAATATTAAAAAGGTCTTTCAAATGGCAACGTTAACTGACATCTGGTACAACCCACTCCCACTCCACCCCCCCCCCCCCCCTCCACTCCTACCTTCGTCAATGTCCTGGCCCTTGCGTAAGTAAATTTTCGTGAACGCGGCCCGTTAGCTGAGGCGAGTTTGAGACCCCGGATATAGCGGAACAAAACGAAAGCTCGGAGGTTAACAGTGTGGGCACACAAAACAGGCTGTGCATGTCCATCTCGCGTCACATGAAGACGGAGCCACGGAAAAAGAATGTCTTTATAAGGATTGTATGCAGACAGACTCTGCGCAGTTTTTTCGTTGGAGGGCTGGAACTTTCAAGAACGTTCCCCGCCTTGGAGCTCCGTGATCGCACTAGCGATGATAAGTTCTAGGTATAAATTCATTATATTACAAGTATTACAGTGATTAGAGAATAACATTTCGGTATAAAATAATAACGAATGCAAATAAAGTAAAGAATAGTGGGATGTTAACTACATGAGCGCCTGGTTTATTTACTTTTAGCTCGCCCGTTTCACATAAATCAAGTAGTACCATATGGAAGAAGCACAAGAAGATCATTACTTGTCGCTCATAAAACTTCTCCAAATAGCTTGCCCCACATAAAATAAATCGTTTTGTCGAGATCAAATGTGAAACGTATTTGTACGCGCAACCGATGAGGAACACACTTGAAGGGACACTAAAGGAAAAAACAATCCTTCTATTATCAGTAAATTACTCTTAAATTTCCATATTCACCACGCTCGCTGCGACAATAGTCTTGGTAAGCGAGAAAACGCGCAAAAAAAAAAAATGCGTGTACCGACTCCACCTCGAAAATCGTACAACAAAGACCGTGATGTCATAGGTTCTGACGGCTTCTACTGGGATCTACGTAGTTCCTAATCGGTAAAAAGTACATTGACCTCTGAGAGGGCCATAGACTTAACATACCAAGTTTCAAGAAGTTTCGCGGACCCAATGTCTCCAAAGTACGACAAATACAGTTTGAAATCCGTGACGTCACGCGCGGAGATATCGGCGTGAAATTTAAAAATTGTACTTTGCCCTTGATTTTCTCCTTATGATGATGAAACTGACTACATTCAATTTCTCAGAGTACACCTTATCAGTCTTTACCAATTCATTGTATCACTTTAGGGCCCCTTTTTGAACAGAGCAAAGTGCCAGCCCGCCACGATCCGAGCCCGCCACCTCAAACCCGGGCCCGGCCTTAAGCCCGCAGCTTCAGACCTTAGCCCGGCCCGGGCCCGCCGTGAAAATTAGTGGTTACCCGGCCCGGCCCGGGTTTTCGGGTAAGCCCGAGCCCGTGCAGTGCTCTACCGGTTGAGCTTTTCACCAAATGACGTCGCTTGGCTGACTGGCCGCCTCGCCTTCCGTCGACGAAAACAAGGCTTCGCTCTCCGACGGGGTACGCTGAAACACTGACCGCGCGAGCTCGAAGAAGCATATCGCGCTCCACTTCGATTACGTCCCTGAAATGTAAAGCCGTTTCCCTTTGTTGCAAAGTCTTTGTTGCAAGATTTAGCGGGTTCGGCGCCTGCACCGCTATCCATCGCAGCCATGATCACGGAAAACACGGAAGCAGCGATGAACCAGCGGCAGCGGCCGCTTACGCATGCGGTGTCGTATCATGGCGCCCTCTGATTCGCTGAAAGCAATGAAATCAGTGACGACACAGCTCCGGCACCAGATTTGACGCGAGAGAATTTGACGAAGAGATATTTCGTCTTTGGTTGCGAATTTCTCCACTAATAAGTCATCCTTCTTGCACTGAACAAAAACCTGCACGCATTCTCGAATGTTCATCTTTCGCCCCGTATCAATTTCGTGTTGCTCTTTAGTGTCCTTTTAAAGGGCTCCTAACCGACAAAGGGGTCGACGTTTATTCAGGCGTTGCAGTTGTACACGAGTCCACAGCGAACGCCAGTAGAGTTACACGTGTTTTCTCGTTTCGCTCTTTCCTTCGCTACGCTGCGTTCGTCGGCTCGTCTGTCCACCTCTCCGAATGCCCTTCCTCTGCGCCCGAGGTGAAAACGCAAGAAGCGCGCGCATCTCCTAGCAGGGGATCATGCTAGCGTCGGCGGTGAGTAGTGGTATTTGTCCAATTTGTGTGGCACATACGCGCTATAGGAGTTTCGTGCTGACTCCACGAAATTTTCAGACCAACGAGAGGTAAACAGCTCTCTATAAAAAAATGTGTGAAGTTTGCAGTAAGTCGTGCGAACATTGGCACAGCGAAGCACGGGCCCGTCGCCGCTCGTACTCCACGCCGACCAACACGTCTATAGGTTCGGATGCGCGGCTTCAGCACTTTCTTCGGAAGAAGTAAGCACTTTCTTCGGACGCCCCTTGACTGTCTCGGTACAATCGGGCGCAGATAAGCTATGCGCTGTAGAGCGGAAGTTGCGCGCGATGTCTCCGTCAGTGGGCGTGGCTTAGCTATTGTGCATAGGCGGATTGGCCGGGTGGTGCGGTGTATGGTTGCTAGACGACGCGATGCTTGATTCCTCTTTCTTTCTATCTTATTTTATCTCTCTCTAATTCTTTCTCTCTCTTTCGTTGATCATCTGTCTTTCTGCATTTTTTTTTCTATTTCTCTCTCCTTCTTTCTGTGCTACGCTTTACTCTCTCTCCTCCTCCTTACCCTCATCCTCACCATAACATCTCCCCTCCTCACGCTCACTTTCCTTTCCCACACTCTGGTTACGTTATATTATACAAGGCTATGGTATGCTGTGCTAGCGTGACAGGATAGCCGATTGGTTAGGACGCCCGCCGTCAGGTCGAGGGTACAAGGGTTCGAATCAGTGTTGCAGAACGGGCGCCTCCGTTTCATTCTAATTCCATTCCGGGGAATTAGAACTTGCTGCAATTTCATTCCTTTCAATTCCTCGGAATGAAAAAACTTAGCCCATTCCCACTCCGGGAATGGCCGGGCAGTTCAATTCCATTCCTGTAATTCCTCAACGTAGGAAGAACATATTGAGAGTTTTATCGAGTTAATAATGAACGCCCCATAAAGCTGATGCCATCAGATGCATTAATAACTGCAAAAGTAAGCAAAACGCGTTACCAAGGTCGAGGGATAGTAGCTTGGTGACATATGTCGTGCAGTACAACCACCCTACTAATTCCCATAGGGGCAGTTCTTCCGATACTTATAGTAATTGCATGGTCAGCATGTTTGAACGAATGGTGATGTTTTAATATTGTTTAAGCTTAAATGTGTTAATTCAAAAATGACGACATAGCGTACTTTTATGCTGAGCAAAGTTGTGATCGAGAAAACTAAGCAGTTTTGCCACGCGTGTGGAACGGTCGCGAATATGGAGAAAACTAAGATTTGGTTAATGGGAATAAAACTCTCTATATCTACTGGTATTAGTTGGAACAGTGCACCGCTCGGGCACCTTGTGCCCTTGCATCGAATACGGAACACTGGGCCGCACTGCTCGTCAGCACTCACGCTTGTCAAGTGCGCCTCGCAAGCAGGGTTGCCAATGGTGGCTACTTTTCGCCAAATTGGCGAATTTGAGAGGCCTGTGGCGACCTAAAATTATGAATGGCGACATGGCGAATTTTTGGCGATTTTCGGCTTAGGTCTCCACCGAGGTTTGAATCCTAAGCTCAGTGTCTTCCCAACGAATGAGCGGCAACATTCTCAGTACTTTTCTTGGTTTTAGACCCACGAGTAGAATGTGCACATTACGCGTCATTCGGTATGTCCGTCCTGTAACTCGTGTGTACCTCCTCAATTCATCTAGAGAGATAATAAAAAGTTTATTTGATGTTCTGTGAAAATAAGATCAGTGAGTGGGATCCTTAGTTCGGGATGCCATCTAGATGCAGGAGGTACTGGAACGTCCCCCAGCGACATTCTAGCAAAATGTAAGTCAGCGGACTGCCTTGCAAACCGCGAGGGGGCAGTGATTGACTATAGGTTTATGGCTTTAGGTGCTTTAAGCTTATCTGAAGTTTCGCATCTGAAGGGGCAAGACGACGGGTTGGCCGCGCGTTCCGACCATTTGTTCCGCCAAAGCTCCAACTGCTCTGAATAGCTTGGCGACTTATTCACTGTTGCAGTACCCCCAGTTCCTGCAGCTCGCAAAGACTGTTTTGGAATAGCGAAGAGAGGCGGATACGCGGCTATTTCTGCAATAAAAATGATTTATTGAGGCAATTTTCACTGTTCTCGGTGAGCGTGTGCAATAAAAACAATTGCTATATAACATTTTACATTGTTATACAGCAATAACGCATCGGGTTGACGCGTGTAGATATAAGTAACTATAAGAAAGGGTCGGTGATGTCCGGTGTCATATTAGTTCACACTGAAAAGGTGTAAGACTCACTAATGATCGGTTCCTGTAAGAATTCTGTCGTGTTACCTTCAATAAACCTTTTAATCCTTTTAATTCATATAAGGGTACGTAAAGCTGTCTACAAATAATGCTTTCACGGTTTTCGCCCAAGGTTTACACCCCACTTTTAGCTTTGAAATGAGAGGACAGGGATGGAAGGATATCATGAGCGTTTCGTTCATTCACCCTTGCGCCACCACGCACATCTTGCGGCTAGTCGGAGAAGCAGCACCATGCACTCCCATAATGAAGCGGGCGATAAGACTGGCATCGAGAAACGTCAGTATAATTTAAGGGTCTTGGATGGTACTGTATTCTACGGGGCTATCCGTGAGTGGAAATTTTTATTACTGGGTATGCCGCACATATCTAGAATGGCTACTTTTTTGGCGAAATTTGTAAAAAAATGGCGACTTTTGGCGACTTTTTGCTCGTCGTTTGGCGACATTTACTCGAAAGGCAGTGGCAACCCTGCTCGCAAGCATGGATGATGTGAAAACTTTCTGTGTTCGCCTGTGCGCAAGTATGGAATGTCTTCCTTGTCGCAAAAGTTATTTACGTGTGTCACGTACTAAACTTCTCGTGAGATAAAAATCAGGCTGTGCATAGACTATCGCCATTTTCGTGGGCGGGTATCAATGGGAACCAACGCGCAGGGATAAGTGATCCCACCCCAGAGCAGTGGGAGTGCGGGCAGACCGGCTCTCAGCTTGAGATTCGGGAACGCCTGATATCGCGGGCTAGAGCAGCAGCGGTCGCTGGCAGCTTTCTGAACTTAGAAGAGGCCACCCACCTTTATTTTATTTTTATCGGCTCAAAAAAACGTTTATACAACATAAACAACACGTCCGGCAAATGGCCACTAGTTCTTTGGCAATCACTACATCATAAAGAAGTGCTTAGATGTACTCGTGATTTTTAAACAAATAAAGTTCGCAAGCAGTGCAAGGTGCAAAAAGGAGCTTTATTTTGGTTTTATTCGTCAAAAAGTTTCAACAAAATGTTATAAGCTAACTGGGCGCTTCACCATTTAGTTTTTAAAACCCGAAGTGCGAATGACGGCTGCTTCAACGGTTGGTATAAAAAAAAAGAAAAAAAAAGTGACGCAAAACAACTGCTGTCTACCTCACTAAGTGTCTCGCTTCACAAACATGAGCTGCTCGAAAGAGGTGCTTGAGAGCCTATTTAGCTTCACTGTTATTATCAGGGATGCCGTAGACAACACGCGTTCCACGTCAGCTGACGTCGCATTCACAGTGAAAACTGCCCTTGCAAGGCGGGAAAGCGCTGCAAAGCGGCTTTCGTTCGCTTTCCAATAGGTCAGGGGCTTAACCGTGTCTGCGCAAGTTTCCTTCGAAAGGTAAAGAGAAATTTCCCCTGCATTAGATCCAGGCATATTTTCTTCGTGGGTGTTATCATTTTGCCTGATGTCTTTAAGCATCAGTCTGCTTGGCCCTGTCCTGCCCTAACAAAGGAGGCCCCCTCCTCAGCACTGCAGAACGCATCTGCTCGGCTGTTGCAGCTGAACACCAAGAGGGCACTCATTCAAAAAACAGAGTCAGTCCACGTGCTTGCGAACCGCTTCTCCAGGCTACGTTGTAGGCCTTTAGCCGCCTATTTGCAAAGAAGTGTGCCTTTGCTTAAGGTTTCTGCAAGACAAACTTCGACATTTCGCAACGCGGGAAGCAAAAGCCCGGCTGTCTCGCGCCTTTTGTGGAGCAACTCCGTGGCTTGCTTTCAGGGGAGACTGCTCTGTGCAGACTTAGGATCGGTCACACACACGCGACACACTCACATATTTTAAACACAATTCTCCAGCACCGAACTGTGCAAATGTGGTGATCCGCTGTCCGTCGTTCATGTTTTAATCATGTGTCGGTGGCTCGAACCAGAAAGGAGACGTCACTTCCCAGAACTGTACAAATCCCACATACCGCCACACACATTCTTTTTTCTTGGTGACCAGCCCATGTTCTCCCGAAAAAGTGTTCTAAGCTTCTTAGCTAGCATAGGCTTCCTACGTTCCATTTCATATTCTCACTAATCTCAGCCTTCTCTCAATGTTGAAAGAATCACTGAGATTTCTAGTTCAAACGTCATGCAGCACGCACTCCTTGTCTTGACAAGGACTGTTGCCGAGGCTGCGTGACTTTGTAAAGCCCACAGCTTTTGCCCGCTTTTAAACTCATCGTGCACAATCATTTCTTTTAATCAAGCTAGGCCCTATACAGCGCGGTTTTATTTCATTCGTCACCTTGAGTACTACACTTTTACCTGAGCCGGCCAGTAACCCTGTGTTTGGCGCTCTTTGGCCTGAGTTGCCCTTTCGCCACTAAAACCTACCGTCATCATCATCATCTACACGGGAGAGAGGCTCAATCAAGTCTTTCGCCAGCCTCAGTTCATATTTAGACAGTTTAGCCTTCTTGCACGCGTGCAGAGTTTCTGTCATACCTGGATGACTCGAAAAAAGTGGCAACGAGCTTTCTCATTATTCGCAGCTGCGAGTTGCACCTCGTCGCGTTGTGAGATTCCAAATACAGAACGAAGAAAACGTGCTCTATTTTCCGAAAAAGACTTCATTCCATTCCCATTCCATTCCGTGCAAAAGGCGCTTAATTCCATTCTCATTCCATTCCTCGAAACGTTGTCCCCATTCCATTCACATTCCATTTCCGGGTCGCGAAAATGTGGAATGGCTCCGGAGTCATTCCAATTCCGGAGTGGCAACTCCGCAAAGCTGGTTCGAATCACGCCTCCTGAAGGATTTTTTTTTCTGGAAGAATTTCTGTCTTTCTCATTCTTTATATGTTCCTTTCTTTCTCTCTCTCTCTCTGTGTATTCGTTCTTTCACCCATCAGGGTTATTGCAGGCCACGCCGGAGTGGTCAGTAGTGCGATTTGCTGAAATTCTGTGGCACATACCTCTTCATGATCATCATAGTTTTTTCCGGAGCAGGGACGTTTCCATGCCGTTCTTAAAAGCTCAGCTGTTAAAAACAGGAAAATAGAGAGTCCAAGGAGTGGCGCTGCGCCCGAGAGTGCACAGTGACACCGCAATGCGTCATTGAGGCATGCAGTGGTCGGCTTCTGAGCGTGAAATGTGTGTTCTTTGCGTGGTGGTGGGCTAAAGGAAGCACGTCGGCTTTTCGCATTCTGTATTGGCCGTACGTGCTTATTCTGTCCGTCCATACATTACGCCAAAAATGGACCTGCTTTCTCTTTCTTCCACTTGCCGGAGCTGTAAGCCGCTGCTACAGAGCACAGGTCACGCGCTCGCGTATTCCCTTTGAGAAAGAACCGCACTGTAAAATACACCGGCGTGATAACACGGGAATGGTCAATCAAACAACATTAACATAAGAACGTTACCGCCAAACGTCGTTTTCTGCAAATACGAAACTCCAACCGCAGGCCGTGGCGGCTGCATTTTCGATGGAGGCGAGAATGCTGTAGGCCCGTGTACCTAGATTTAGGTGCAGGTTAAGGAAGCCCAGGTGGGCGAAATTTTAGGAGCCCTCCACTGCGGCGTCCTTCATAATCATATCGTATTTTGGGACGTAAAACACCAATAATTGTTACTATTACTGCAACCTCGCAATCATTGTCTGAGAACATGGAAAGGAGAGGACAGAATACTACAAGATTTTTGCAAGCGCGTGCGAAACGGCTTTCTTGTGCCCTTAAACCAAGCATGCACCTTCTTCGAGACGTAGAATTGCGCATTCGTGTCCTTCTATTTTTCTGTGTTGCCCGCACGCCCACTTTTTCCAGTGTGCAGCCGAAATCGCGATAAGTTGGGAATATTGCGCTAGAGGCGCTCTTTCATTTTTGACAGGCAATGTGAACAAAGCGTCCTCACTCGGCATGAAGGAGAGGAAGAACAATGCTCTTTTAGGGCAAATATCGACAATGACCGCGATTCCAACAGCGTGCCCTCAAATGTTGGCGTACAGGGGCATGACAAAAGCTTCAACGGGCCTCTATGCTCTATCCCGTGTCTCGACAGAAAGACACGCGCTGCGTTAAAAAGCGCAAGAGTTCAGTCTGACAGCTGCCTGCAGTTCCCCTACTATTATGTACTTACCTGTTCAGGAGCAAATGTAGTCTTGCTTATGCGTAAAACAACGCCAACCATAAAGCATCATAAAATTAGGGCAACTACCTTTCTGGATATTTTGCAAGAACAGAAAGCACTGTCCACAGCCAAGTAATTTTCCGGTACAACGCGAATCTTCTTTTGCTGCCACCGCTTGAAAACTGTAGTGCGCACTCAGCTCTCGGAAACACGAAAGTTATAATGATGGCAATCTAAGCAGCGCTTCTCGATCGCCGCCCGGCCAGTTTATGCGAGTTTCAAGAGTAAACAGCGGAGACAGTGCGCATGCGCGTCGGGCAAGCCATCACAATGCTGAGCCTCCCCTCTCACCCTTCGAGCGAAACAACCGTGCGCGTGTGCCGCGGCGAAATGAGGGCCACGTCTCTAAGCATCGGCTTCACAGCGCATCAGTGTTTGTGACGGCGGCACACGGCATGGAAGAGCCGTCGTCTGATAAGCGATGGTTGACGGTGTAGGTGCGCACAGTTGTTTCGCTCTAATCATGGTTGACGGCGCAGCAATACAGTAACGCGTGAGTGGAGTCGCATGGTTTTATTTCATATTTCGCGGGCTTTCCTTAAGGGCCTCGGGTAGTGCCCACGCTGCATGACCGTTGCCAGAAAAAATTGGATCGGCCGTTTTCGAGTGCCCTCTTCAATGTAACGAAGCGTACTTGGCCTTAAAGGGAATATTAAAACTTTAGCATAATTAATCTTAGTTAGCGAATAATTAAGCACAATATCAAAAGTAATCTAACGAGCGCCACATGACGACAAAGCATATGTCGTTGTTTTCCTTGAGTTGCGGATTACCGCTTTTCTTTAAATCCTTGGTTCTCTTTACGCGAAACACCTTGTATAAGGGCACTTATTTTCTGCATCGGAACTATTACGCCAGACACTCACAATAACAAAATGAAAATTTCACCAGCTCAAAGAACTCACTTCGAATCGTTGCTATTATTATGATAACATTATTCTTGATCGGGTTTTAATTGGCAAGATTACGACATGATTATGAGGCACGCCGTAGTGTAGGACTCCGGATTAATTCTGACCACCTGGATGTCATAAACTTTCACCTAAATTTAACTACACGGGTGTTCACGCATTGCGCCCCCCCCCTCCCCCGTCGAAATTACCACCCCCACTGTGGCCGGTGAACAAACCCGCTACATCGTGCTAAGTAGCCGGACATATTGCATGTTGTACCACGAGGGGTACTGCGATTTATTTATTTATTTATTTATTTATTTATTTATTTTTATTTAACATAACTTACATGCCCGCTTAGGGCAGCGCATAAAGGTAGCAGCAAAAAAGGTTGCGTGGTTTATGGTCATATCTGTATCACAATTAGCACAATGCACTTAAAACAGTACAATTAACGTCCCTTGTAAATTCCTTCGCTTCGTTATCGGTTACTTGTCATTAATCTGGCGTCAAACACAGAAACAAGCCCTCAAAATTCCGTTCCTTCATTCATTCATAGCGAGGGTCTCTTTACAATCAATGTGATCAATACAATCGATATTGATCTTAATATTGATCGTAATATTGATCCTTGTTGCAATACAAGGATCAATACAATTGATCGAGAAAAAGAAGAAGCCACAGAAGTAAGATGGCTTTCACGTTCAAGTCGTTCTAGGCGAACGCATAAATGACTCTGTAGCATCTTACAATCTGTTTGCTATCGCGGACAAGCCTGCGAATTAGTGAAAACCAGTTTTGTAAAGGCGTTAGCGCCAACTGTAAAAACGCTAAAGGACTGTGTACGCGAGGTTTCAATGAACCTGGTAAACAAACTATGCAAGTATTTTGAGTTCAGGGTAAATGAAACGCTTTATATGGGAGATGTGGGGGCAAGTTCTGTTTGAATCTGCTGAACTTGAGACTAATGACATATTCGGTTGGTCGCTCCCGTCCTCTCGCTCGCAGTCGGCCGATGCGAAGACGACCCGCAACGGAGCGCGAGAGGCAGCGTGTGAAACGAATGCACCGGCGATCTCGGAGCAACTAGAGATACTGTATATGCTACCTTTAGGTAGCAGAGTTGCGCATCTGTCTTCCAACGCCGCTAGCAACCATGCATTGCGGAGAAGCTGCCGCTTGGGCAATTTTTTTTTTATTTCTCGACGCCGCCGCTGTAGCGAACTGAATTAACACTAGCCATCGACAGCCAATGTTTATCGCCGGTCTTCGACACGCCAGACAGGTTAATTGGCGACACGGTAGGCATGTCGCCTGCAAAAACGAAGTGCGACTTCACCGCATAGCTGTGGTTGCTAGCCGGACCTATGCGCAACTCTGCTACCTAAAGGTAGCATATACAGTGACTCTAGGAGCAACGCACCTGTAGCGCCACCGCGCAGCGAGCGCAGGAAGCCGCCGGGTAAACATTCGTGCGCGCAACATCGACAAATGGTGTCGACCATCCGAGCTGCTCGCTGCAAGGCATTCGTCTGCGAGCTGCTTTAACAATAGCATCTACGTTTCCTCCGCCTTCAGCAGCCGCATGCGTTTCGACACGGTGTATTTGTGGCTTGGTAGATGTGAACTCGTTACACAAACGCTCAAAAGCGCCGCGAACACGATACAGAACACGTGCACGAAGTATGCGTCCGATGCTGCCCCCGTCCGAAATGCGCGCTCGTGCTGTAACCCTGTCACCTGGCGGCAAACTTGGCGTCTAGTGCCACGTGACGCGCCCTCCCGATCAGATCGTGCCACGCTCTCACTTCGAAGTCGGAGTGGCAGGGAGCGCTCCGAGTCGGAGGCTAACCTGATGCTCTGAAAGAACCAACCGAAGGTAGTTCGCGCGCTCGAATTCTACCAGCCAAACGCGCGACCACTTTTCAGAGCACTCCGGAGCGCTCAAAATCACCCATCTGATTGCCCATAAAATCATCACTAAGCTTTTTTAGCACGAAAGTGTTTAATGCAGGGGCCTACCAAGTACTTCCGTTACGGATATGACGTTGATAAAATCGACGCCAATGGGTGAGAAAGAAAAAGCCAAGAAAAAGGTCCGCCGCTGGGAATCGAACCCATGAACCTGCGGCCTCGACTGTAAGCGCCCAACGCTTAACCAACTAAGCTGCCTTGGCAGATCTGGACACTGCACGAACAAGCCTTATATCTTTCACACATTCTTTCTTGCACGCTGTTCTCTGTTGGCGGTGAAGGTAGGCGGGGCGGAACGGAGCGGTGCTGCCGTCTGTGAGCGGTGAAAAGAAGTAATGCGTCACCATCGACACTAACTAGCGCTTACGCCAAGATTGAGCGCAATATAGGAGGCCATGGTTAAAGCGTCTCAATACCAGCGAGGGACACTGGCCGCGCTGCCGTCACCGATGCACCCTAGACGCAGGAACGTTTTTTGTCTTTGACTTTGTGTTAGCGTGCGCCGGCACATCAGGTTAGTGCAGCTTCCACATACACCAACGGGATTTCTCCGCCGTCGACTGCTGCGATTGCGAGAGCACCGACTAAAAAAACTGCCGCAATACGCGTTGCAGAAAGGACACGATTTCGACGGGCGAATGTCGTACCTTTGTGGAGCGAGAGAGAGGCCAGCGGGACGCACGCGTTTGCGGCTCAAGCTACGAACCTCTGCCTCCCGTGTTGCTGAAGCACAGTGTGGTAGTGTATGCATGAGCACAAGCGTCGGTTGCCCATTACTATAGAAAGCGCACACCGTGCCGTTTCTCTCCTTAATTGACGACGTTTTGAAGTGCATATCGGGTACCAGTGTTGATTATGAACTTGTTGATGTCATTTTTACGCGGGATTCACAATTCGCTGTGTCCAAATATATGTCCACAACGTCAGCCACCACAACGGTTTAATCGTGATCATGGGCGTTAGCCGTCGCGATGCAGACATGCCACTAGGCGTCAACATGGGTGCATGCACGTCAAACGGTGCTATAGATGCCAAACACGAATAGACAGTGTACAAGCTCCCATATATCAATACACAATAAGCACTACTTCGGTGAAGACACGTTTCACTTTCATGTTATACCGATCCCTATGACGGAGGGATCAGCCATGGTTTTTTTTTTCTCTCTGTTCGCGGCCTTGTGCTGGCCTCAACTTTCCATACCGAGCTTTGACAGTCACGAAAGGTAGAAATTCTACGAAGTTACGCCTGAAACAATATAACGCACAGAGACCGATAAAGTGATTTGTTGTGATAGTTTAAAGTAGGGAAGGTGTTTATGAAGTGCAAAATATTTATTGAATGCTTGTTTTCTTCTTCTTTTCTTACGTCGTGGGGTACGTGCTTTTGGTTTCACCGGCAGTCACTGCCTACTAGCTGCTTTGTTTGTACTAGAATAACGATATGGGTGAATAACAAGGGAAGTTAAAACTACATTGCCCATATGCAGCCTTATTCGAACGATAAATAGGGGTAGGAAAAGAATACGTAGCATTTAACGAGCCACGTTTGCAGAGTCACTCGCTGACATTCTTCGTACAACTCCTTCAACGGCGCATTTTTAAGCCGGCAGTTTCTCCTCTAAAATGAGCTGCCTGATAGTTTTTGATGAAAGTGCAGAAGCTCTTGACAGTTTATGAGAGCCAGAAGAAACGACCTACTGCATTTCTAAATTTATGCGGGCCTTGTAAATATTCCTCTCAGCGGATGTCCTACAGTCAGAACTAATGGCCATAGAAACGCATACGACAGGATGGACGCCAACTACAAACAGAAGGAAAACAAAATAGAACAGCGCCATATGTAGCACTTTCCCACACACGTGCGCGTCGAAACAAAGTGCGCGTACGTATAATGGCAATGGTGCTATTTGCGGCTCTCTACGAATCATTTTCGAGCAGCGCGAGAGATGGCGGTCTAACAGAGTTATAACCAGCGTTACTGATGCAAAATATATTTCAATTTTCATGTTAATGCTCAGATTTCGTCCTTTTCTTATGCGTATATTCTGATAGATGTTGGTCGCTTTCCTTCTACTTGTAGGCACTCACTGTTGTTCTTTGGTGCGAGGCAGAAATAGTCCCTCTTTACCCGACGCGTTCTCTTTCTCTGCCGCCCACAAACACACCACCGCCACGGCTTCGGGTCATGAGGCGAATTCCGAAAGTGCGACAAGTACACTGTACTTGAAAGGGTGTGTGCTTTCTGCAACAGGGAACGTTCGCTTTTAGAAAACCAGGAATGCAACCGCTGTCGACGTACACGATTGTTTCTTCGTGATTACATCGTTTAATGTTATTAACGCGAAAGCCTTAGATGCCTCGTCAAACGCGAAAACTACCGTCGACATCCCTCGGCGCCGGCGCCAACACGAGTGATGCAAAAATCATCACGAGGGTGTGACATCGCATTATGGCTTCATCATAATGTCACAGATCTCCAACGTTAGTTACGTCACTATGAAGTCGCATAACGTGACGTCCCATGAACGACGTCATCGTAAGACATCGTCGCTTGGTCAAAGGCGGGCCGATCACGGAGGCAGCGCAAACCCTTTTGGTGCAGAGAGCCTCCGGAGGGGGGCGGGGGAGGATCAATACACCGACTGAGAAGATAAAAGAAGATAGCTGTCACCTTCGAACCGTCTTAGTAGCATAAGGGGCCCTATCAGTTTGAGTTTTTCCAAAACCTTGCTGTATTTCCGTAAGATTCTCCTTTTGAGCAGAAACTGCGTCAATGTGTGTGTGTGTGTGTGTGTGTGTGTGTGTGTGTGCGCGTGCGTGTGTGTGCGTGTGTGTTCTGTTCACGCAGTGTGAGTGCTTACTTTAGCATCTTTTTACCACTTTCATTTATGCCCGTACTATTTTGTATTGACCGCAGTACCCGCCATCGAAATTTAAGTGAGACATCTAATACGAGCAGCTTCACGATGCTTCTAACCACGGGCTGCCCTACTTAGCAGAGTGAAAATTTTAGAGCATCTATTCACTTCGTTCGGTTTCAGGGGAATTAGGTAGACGGTAGCGTAGTGGTCGTTAGCATATATCCCGTCGCGCCACCATGTGGGCTGCACACTCTAACGTCTCTGCGCCACATCATTACTGAACTTATCCAGCCAGCTCTTACAGCCGGAGGTGAAAACGAAGTAAATTAGCCGTCACTAAAACCATGCGCTGTCGCGGTGCGTTAAAACAACGCTATAATCCTAAAGCCGGTTAAAGCGGATTAACTTCCACAGGAAACTAATAAACCGCATTAGCCTTTGCGTCAGTTGCAGGTGAGTTTTGTAGGGGTAAGATCATACACGTTATCTCAATAACTTGATTAGCGTATGATTGTCTGTTAGAGCTTCGCTTTCATCAGATCAGTTTTAGTAATGGTATAAATATTCACTCATTTGGCATTGCTAATCCGGTAATCGCCTCTAAAGCATTTGTGTATCCCTAACCTCAATGTGAGTGCTTCTGGAGCGCAGTGCGCAAAGGGGCGTGCTTCATTTTTTTTATCGAGACATATATACATTTGTTGTTATGTATACTGTGGCTAAGTGCTCAACGGAGTTATGCGTTCAGCTTCCACACAAATCGCTCACGTTGTTTATTCTACGAAAAAACGTGTAAGCCATATAAAGTTGTGTCGTCTCTAAAAGCCCTTGTCAGACCGTAATGCAGTTTTCAAACATTTCAATTGCGCCACATCATATTCGAGTTATTATTATTAAGTTATTATTAATGCCCAAACGCCAGAGAGAGCATTAAGTTTCAGTCGGTAATCCCATGATACGTTTTCACGGATATTAAAAAGCTAATTGAACCGAGGAGAGAGAGAGAGATAAACGTTTATTTTTGCAGGCCTAAAGGATCGTCCTCGTTGGGTGGAGACCTTAGTTCAGGGCCCCATTGGCTCGCGCCACACCACGTGCCCGCTGGTACAGCCGACGCTGCTCCTGCGGCTCTGAGCTGGCCAGCGCAGTCTCCCAGGAGGAATGTGAGGGTGAAGGAATAGGGCGGGTAGTCCGGTGGTTGTGGGTATTCCCAGGTGCAGTGATACACCGTGGGCATCGCTCCACAATAGGGACAGTATTGTGTGGGGTGGAAGAGATGAAGTATGTAAAGGCAGGGGAATGAATTAGTCTGAAGTTGCCGTCAGGCAACAGCGTCCTCTCGGTTGAGTGATTTGTGTGGTGGCATGAAGTACATACGGCTTTGTCGGTAATGTTGTAGCGTTTCAGTGTAGTTGAGTGGTTCTATAGATGCATCGTTTGGGTTGGACAGCTCTTCCGAGGAAAAAAACACGTTGGGTGAAGGCATCACGAAATATGTCACTTGACAATGCGTTGCTTTCGGCCTCTCCAAGAACCTATCTGCCGCACAGGAAGACAAAGCTTAGAGATTTATTACAGTTCAAAGATCGAATGACAGCTCGACCTTTGAAGCAGAGGACAATCAAAGAAAGTTTAATATTTTCGGTAAGGTGTCATGGAAGATATTGTTAGGAATGCTTCGGCATACGCGGCGAATAAACCTCGAAATTTTAATAATTACCTGCCGCTACCATTCATTATCTTTAAAGGACCAATATGATGAGAATTCTTGTCATTGTAATATTCATTGTCTTCCCCGTTGAAATGGAGTGGTGACCAGTACTCAGCTAGCGTGTTCATTGTAATCAGATATGTTGCTCCATATATGACACTTTAGCAGCATAGCCATCTCTCTGTTATCTTTCTTCGAGCATCTGCTTTCATACGTACCGTTGTGTGCGCCTGTAACAATTCACGTTTTATAAATCTCTCCCCTAAATTTTGCTTACACCAATGTTATAAACGTCCACTGCTTATGACAACCGCTGATACATTGCCGCTTACGTCTTCTTTGAAACCCTTGCGCCTCTGAAATATGTCCGATTTTCATGGGTCTTGCTGCATGAGTACCCTGACATTGCATTGAATGTGTTAAATATAGTTTCCGGACATCCGCCTTCTCCTTCTGTGAATATCACTTTCAGCATGTTTTTGTCTTCATGTAGCCAGCTCGAGCATCAAATATTGCAAGGCAGTTAGAATAGTAGAAATTTGACTAGTTGGTAAGGTTTCATCATGAAAGAAGGCATGCAGTACAAACACGGACACAAGAGCAAATAACAAGACTACACAAACAACGATAATACGGCCTCACAATATGGCGTGCAAGGGTTTCCGCTGTCTTGTTCTCTCCTCTTGCGACCGCATTTGCGCACCTTATCTTTGCCTACGATAGAGCAAAGCGCCACCTCTTCTATAGAGTTTTGTTGTTTGTTTTATCGCCTTGTGCACCGTTTTCATCAAATCTTAAACCTTTGCGTGACCTCTATAATTTTAGCTTGAGAAGACCTCGGTTTGGGTAGTAAATAGGTCGCAGTTTTCTGTTTTGGGCATTCGCAAATGAATCGGTTGTAATTTTCTTCTATCCCACGGTGTGTCTGTCATATACTGCGATAACTGACACAGACCGAACAGGGGTGCACTAAATGCATTATAACTGCGGTTAATTCTTTTTTACAGAAAAATAAACATGCAAGGTTAAATTTTTATTACAAATTCATTTCAGCATGAGTCATTCAGTTAGAGCAAATTTACTTCGGGATTCGGCAACAATCGTGCTTTCGCAATAATAAACAGGGTTCTTGGCGACGTCATTTGGAAAGGATCCTATTTGTTTAGGTCAATCCGTCATGTCGATTTTACTCTTCGTTTCTTCTTTTTTATACCTAATTTTTTGCTTCTTACGCTCGTGTATGGCTGCAAAAGCAAGCGACCATGCAAAGACAATACGTGCACTTTACTAAACTTTATTTGCAAATCTACCAAGTATACGCCTATGGCATGTGAGGTACGTTTGAGTGGAAAACGCAAAAATAATTAAAAACATTTTAACGGGTGATGAGGCTTATAAACAAATATCGTAGAGAGCATAAATAAACTCATTATTGATACATAGAAATTTAAACGCTCAGAAAATTGAGAGAACTTAAAAATTTAGCAACTTGAGTGCAGAAAAATTGCAATGAAAAATTCAGATTCTGTATCTTCTTGTTGGGAGCACATTTTGATGGGGCGAAAAGTAAGCACAAGTATGTGTTTACATTTATGTGCACGTTCAAGAGGAGAAGAGTCCCTGTTATCGAAGTTATCCCGTAGTTTATCCGTACAAAGCGGCTAAAAATTTAGGCACGAGGCGAAATATGGTTGTCAAAGACATTGTACAGTATGCACCAATGATGCCGAAATCTAGAGGGTGATTTGTCGACACTTCGTAGCATATCCACCATTTTCCAGCACCATTATCGCTTACTAATGACTTTATTTATTAGAAAGAAATAATGAAGTAAGAATACTACGGTTTACCCTGATGTTTGGGGAAACACTGCATGTGAGACTTTATGCAGAGAAGCATTGGAATGTTCCGCTCAGAGGGAAGGTGATATAAATACCAACGCTCTGAGAAATAAATATAAAAGCGTTTATAAATAGAGAATAAGACATTTCAATTCTCCTACCATGACAATAAGGCTTGCAGGCAGCAGAAACGCGCCTAACGCAATGACCCTCAGAAATGACCTTGCAGCAAATTCCTCGAGCGAAGCCATATTTTGCTATATTAGAAACTATATACGTTGTGTCAGTCCTCAAAACAGGACCTAGCACTTCCACTGTTTTACTTTTAAATGCGAAGCATTTCTTAGCGAACCTCAGGCACTTTGTGCGTTTCTGTCTATCTATCTATCAGCCGCCTACGTCTGGGCGCTCTCCTGGTCGTCTCCATAGGTTCTAATATACCAAAATCTGCATAGCGTAAGATGCATGTATGACGAACACAGTTCACTGATGATGACACGAATAACGCAAAATACCTGTCGCGTACGTCACGAAATCCTTTCTCTCAGTCACGTGTTCCTTCATTGTCCTGTTCGAATTCGTGCTATCCAGTATTCAAGAATATAAGCACTACATATCATCTTACTGCGTCTGCTGTTGGTAACACCTATGTTGCTGTTGGCATCGTTAGGCAACTGCAAACAACTGGTTATATAACACATGTGCGACTCCTCAAAATATATGCGTCGGTATACCATTTGCAGATGTCTCTAGCGTCATTCCGTAACGTTTCGCTCAGTGTGAAAATTTTCGACGCAGTCACCTTCCTGCGCATGCTTCGCATAACATCGATTCCCACGGTACGTGGGATCTGCCGCATTTTTTTTTTCTGAACCCGTACAAACGAGCTTCAAATGACATAGTCACTGCGAGAGTCAAACGAGCTGCGAAAAGAAAGGTGACCAAACTGGAACGGCACATAATTGCTCCACGCACAAGAAAATAAATGTGTCGCCTTCCTGTCACTGCTGTTATTTCTTAATAACGGAATGTCCGGCCACGCAATAAAGGGCAATTTCAGAGCTCCCCCTTTTGCATAAGCAATAAGGTTTGTCTCAGGCTAACCTGAAGCTACCATATTTGTCGACTACCGCAAACGATGTCTCAACGACGAAACTCTGAATTACGCTCATGGCTATAGTACTGTACAGTGGCCGGCGCTTCAACTACCGTCGAAGGGTCTTGAGGCACCTAGCTATACGTATAGCCGCTTATTGCTCCGGATGCAAGTGTAAGTGTCATTTTTATTTACTGCACGTCACTAAAATAGTGGCGACCAATGTGCGAGCAAAAACTGCGAAGGCTTCTGCAACTTAATGAGAGCATTTAAATAGCGTTTATTTCTGGGTATAATCATAGATAGAGACCTCCGTTGGAGCCCGCATGTGTCTTACATGAAACAGCGCCTGACAGCAATCTCCCAGCTGTTCAAGTTCCTGAGTGGAAAAACCTGGGGGATGTCGGTCGACGCAATGCTGGAACTGTACAGATCACTATTTCTCGTTTTTTTTTGAGATATAGTCTGCCTGTATTGACTAATACATGCAAGACAAATATTCGCACTCTGCAGGCTGTACAAGCTCAGGCTCTCAGAGTTTGCCTTGGCTTGCCAAAATGCGCGTCGACTGAAGCGACTATTTCCATCGCACGGGACCACCCTATGCAAACGCACATTGCGGTTGAAGCCTTGAGAGCTCATATTAGGCATTTTTCCCGGGCCGATTGCCACCACCTTGCAACATTGCCTTCAGAAAGACCACGGGCCTCGTATTGTGCAACGATTGCGAACCATTCTGCCCACCTTCCGTCAGGCTTCAGCCCCGCATCTAAGCCAGCGATACCTCCTTGGTGCTTCATTAAACCTGAAGTGCACCTCAACGTCCCGGGAATCAGAAAAAAATCTCAGCTCTCATCTCCAGTGCTGAAACAGCTGTCTCTGATTCTTTTACACGACAAGTACGCAGATCATGTGCATGTTTATACTGATGGGTCAACTACCCCCCAGTGTTCGTCCGGAGCAGTGGTCGTCCCAGCGAAAGCTATCAGCGTCACTTTCAAGACAGACCACCCAACGACATCAACAGCAGCAGAACTTGCCGCTCTTCGCGCTGCACTTTGTGTAGTCAACCGTGAACAGCCCCAACGATGGTCAGTCTTCTGCGATTCGAAGGCAGCCCTACAATCTTTGCTATCAGCCCTGCGACACGGACCATACGAGCAGTTGGTCTTCGAGGTTAGATATCTCCTCCATACTTCGTTAGAGAAAGGACACCACGTGACATTTCAGTGGCTGCCAAGTCACTGCGGCCTGATAGGCAATGAACACGCCGACAATGCTGCTCGATCAGCTCTTCAAGGTGACAGGATCGAGACGATACCCCTATCAAGGACCGATGCTGCTAGCCAACTTCGAGTGGCTGCACAAGAAATGACTTCCTCCACTTATAACACAGTAAGCAGACTGCACAACCACCACCGCCACTGCCCGACCAATCTGCGTCTTCAGACACCTACGGGACTACGCCGAAATGATGTCACTCTGCTTTGCCGTTTATGGCTAAGAGTGGCTTTCACAATGTCATTCTCCTTTCGAATCCAAATGGCTGACAACCCGTTTTGTGACAACTGTGGTAGCGAGGAGACACTACAGCACATCTTCTGCGACTGTCCTCGCTACAATGCGCAGAGGAAATCCCTCGCCGTCGCTCTTGCTCGCATAGATCCCAGACCGATGACGGCAGGAACCATTCTGGAATGTCGTCCTGATAGGTCCTCGCGGGTGAAGGCGACGAAGGCAGTGCTAAACTTCTTGAAGGCATCAGACCTGCACCGTCGCTTATAGACTAACGTCGTTATGATGACCGTGAAATGTGTGTGACTTTTTGTGCGTGCGTGCTTTCCTTCCCTCTCTCTCTCTCTCTATCTTTATATCTCCCCCATCCCTTCCCCCAGTGTAGGGTAGCATACCGGTCCTTCTAGACTGGTTAACATCCCTGCCTTTCCTTTCTCTCCTTCTCCTCTCCTTGCTTCTCTGACTGGCGTTGAGTTTGGCCTTGTGTTTTAGACGTTTGTTTTCCTAACTCGTGTCTTCTGATGCTTTCGACAACATTATTTGCCGCGTGATGTGCAAGAAAGCTTAATTCAGGTTCAGCACTTCGTCCGTGTACGATACGTTTTTTGCGCTCTCTAAATAGTTGCTCTATCTACGTCTAACAAGTACGCGTGGTAGCGAGTTCTCGAAGGCTGCCGAAACATAGCGCATGCTGTGCTAAGCAGGATGCAAAGAAAAGCTTCTCGGTGTAGCCCCTCTACCATGAAAAGCGGACTTCGTGAAGAAAAAAAATCCGGTTTTTATGCAAAAACAACGACCTAGCACTTCAAAGGCTCCAGAGCCTAACGCAAGCTGGTTTTCATTAAAATTGTGTCGAACAGGGAGACGTGCCCTCCAAATTACCTTCCTCGAGAGAATGATTGAGTAACATGAAGTTGCACTATCCGTCTCTTCTCAGAAATAGTGGGCTGTGCGAGATAAAATGATAGCCATTTCTGATGAGACGGACGTTTCGAAAGCCCCCACACCACCAATACACATTTTCGCAAATTACAAAAAAAAATAAAGTAAACGACGCTGACACGTCTGAAGCATACTCCAAGAAACATACTTGTAGGCAGCGTAAGCTCTTACCACACTCCTAAGGCCCCAGAAAAATATGAAAATTTTAATTAATAAAATGCATCTTCTGTGCTAACGCCGGATTTGCCAGGGATTTCGTAGCTTTATTCAGGATTATGCATACAGACCAGAAAGAAAGATTCTTGAAAGTACATCGGCAGCTGGCTCAGGAACTTCCCGCTTATGAAAGGGCGTCGCAACCTGAAAACTAACACTGTGTTTTTAGTTTTATGTTATTGGTATATATCACGCAAAGTTCTGCTAGGTGCACGTTAAAGCGCACATTAAAGAACTTCAGGTGGTTGAAATTTCCGGAGCCTTCCATTACAGCGTCCCTGGTAATCATATCCTTGTTTTCGGAAGTGAGACCTCAATAAATTATTGTGATTACTGAAACACGCGCATGAATGAGGAAACGCTTTGAAGATTTTGCGGCTGACGGCTCCTCATTCGTATTCTTCTGCAAGTTGTGGGTCTTTAGTACACGTCTGCGGCGCTGTAAACAATAAGAATATTCGAAATAACACTCACGAAATACCAAATGAATAGTCAGTGATGCTGCAAGCTGGTACACAGTCTTCTCGTGCTCTGAAATGTTCACGCTGTACGCCTAATATTCTGCCGTTTTACAGGTAATTCTTCTCCTTTCCTGTTCCTCAAACATAAACGGGAGATTTGCCAGCATGTATATTTCTTTATTTATTCACGAAACCCCCACAGGCTCCAGCAGGTGTATTGTGTGAGGGGGGGGGGGGATAATATGGTGTATAAGATCACATAAGTGGAAGCATTAAAACGAATACATGTTATGGTACATAAAACTATAAAATAACGCTATATAAGTGTTAGCGAGAGCAAATGTGACATACAACTAATAAACAGAATGCAGAGATACTCATTTGTAAGGGTACATCACTTGACTACAACAAATTATACAATAGTTAGCGAACAGCTTGTATATGATTTAATGGAAGGTAGAGGGCACTAGTGATGAAAAAATGGTGGTTACTTCGTGACGAAACAAGATAGGGTCATGAATGTCAGCATGTCATACCATTCAAGCAATCACGTGGTACGTGCACACGTGAATAACTGAAAAATTGTGAGCAATGCTGTGAGAACATGACGCGACAGATTCTCACTGGCAGTGCTTCCGAAACGCTACTAATCAAGAGAATAGTTTTCAGTAGAGATGACATACTTGGGAAATGCCCGCGAATACAGGAGCCCACATGCATTAATGAAACCGTCCCTACCGAATTTTCAGCGTTGAATTGCAGTTGATTTAGACGAACGTTCCTAATTTCGCGAATAATTACCGCCTTTATGAAGCTTCAAAGTTTCTCACAATTCTAAGCGTTCTGCAACAGACCTCTCTCTGCATGGTCAGTATACATCTTTTTCAACGTCGTTGAATCCACCAGTTACAATGACCTGTTTAGAGGGAAACACAACAAAGGTTGTGAGTCATAAAATGAGTAAACGGGCACCGGGGCTAAGCGGCAGTGCCGTCGCGCTTTTTTGCGGAAGAACAACCACAGTTCGAGAAATGAATTTGGAGGCCACCACTCTACGTCGTGCTTCATGAATATATTAGGGGTCTTGCAGATAAAACATTGCAATTTATTTAAAAAGTAGGTGCTCTTAGGTCGGCCAACTCACTCATAAGTTGACTCACTCAGACTAACTCAAACTCAGGCCCAGCCATGAGTCTGAGTCTAAGTGAGTCAGGCTGAGTAATATTTTCATGAGTATGAGTCCGAGTGCGGTTCACAAAAATTTCAGTGAGTCTGAGTTCGAGTGAGTCCGAATGAGGAAAATTTTGGTGAGTCTAGTCTGACTGAGCCCTAAGGGCAAAATATATTTCATGAGTGAGTCTTAGTGAACGCCACATTTTTTTGCCGACCTATGGTCCTATCTACTCAATTTCAGCACTACTATCAGCCTTATGATGACTCACGCTAATACTCACGTCTACTCACTTCAAAGCACTAGAGTTCATATGCCATCTCAGTGTTCATTGATCAGAGGCACGAGTTAAGGAGGGAGTGAGGGGAGGGGGGTTTGACCTCCCTCTGGCAAAATATTTCATGGGAAGTTCTTGTTAAATATCCTGTGTGAGTCATCTCTTTCGATAAAATGTCCTTACTGCATTGTAACCATTGATAACCCGTATTTGAAAGCATGAGAACAAAACGCGCCAATTAGAACACCAGTTATATGAGATAGTGATTTTCAAGCGAATTGCCACTAATCTCAGAGAAGTTAATTATACGCTGATAGACTCATGAGTCGACTCGTTGAGATTCACTCAGAGTCAGATCGGAGTCTGAGTGACTCCGAGCAAGCAATATTTTGGTGAGTGTGAGTCCGGTTGAGAAAAATTTCAGTGAGTCTGAGTCCGAGTGAGTCCGAATAAGGAAAATTTTGGTGAATCTCAGTTTGAGTGAGTCCTAAAGGAAAAATATATTTCATGAGTGAGTCCGAGTGAGCTCCACATTGTTTGCCGACCTACGATAAGAGCAAAGCGAGGCACCTTAACTTGTTATTCGTCGCAAGTGAAGACCGCATTTGCATACAACAAGCATGAAACTGGACATTTCTGTTAACGCAATTTTTTTTATATTATTGAACGGAATGTGTTCCCAATTTTCTCACTCAATTGTTGACGTGGATTGTGACCTGTATAGCATCTAATGAAATGTGACATTCATTGCGTGATACATGAATATCCAGAACCACCGATCACTAATGTAGTTCTTTACCTGGCCATTGTGCTATATCAGTGGCAATGATTCCGCGGATAACGCTGCTCGCGCATCGCATTAAGGAGCAAACATCGTTCCGATTCCGCTTACAAAGACAGACGCTGCACGGCAGATTCGACAACTGTCCCGCAGTCTCACACTCACGGAGCGGAACGCGCTAAATATTAGGCATACCAGACTGCATCAACTGAACCCTTCAATGCGGCAACTCCTGCCTCCATCCTGCCTTCGTCGACGCGTAGCTTCTCTGTTCTATCCTCTTTGGTTGGGAGTTGCCTTCACGAAGGCTTAAACAACGTTAATCTGAATGACTGACAGTGCGACATGCGACGTTTGCGGCTCCGAAGAAAACATCGACCCCTTACTGTGTCTTTGTCCTCTATTCGCCTCGGAGAGACAAGCCCTTTTCAACGCCCTGAAACTAGTCGAGGATTGCCCACTTTCCGTGCAGGTGCTACTAGAAGTCCGTCGCCATTTTTAGCCAGCCCACATTGCAATGAAGGCTCTCTTGTGCTTCTCGAAGGCGACGGGCTTGTGCGAACCCCTCTGACCTTGGTGCAGTCCCGCACGCTTCAATGAATTCACTGCCTTTCTTTTTTTAACACGAAAGTGTTTTATGCCGTGGTCCACCAGGACTTCAGTGACGTATTTCCGTCACGGAAGTGACGTCGTAAAAATTTACACAATCAGACGGTAATGAAAAAAATTCCGTCAACAGGCGTCGAACCCACGACCGCTCGGTCAGCAAGAACACATGCCGGGCACGCTATCAACTGGCTTTACAAACGCGCGTTTTATATCTACCACTGTCCCGGTCGGCGGGGTGGTGTTGCTCTCTGGGAGCGGTAAAGTAAAGTAATTCGTCATGTCCTCCGCGAATAGCACCTTTAACGCGTTACACGTCCGTCCCATTCGGCGCGTTTTCAATAGAAGTTCAATTTTGTCAGTGCCTTAACACACCGCGAGGTGGCGACCTTAGCTCAAGCGTCGTACGGTCAGGCTCCCTAAAGCGTCGGCCTCGCTCATAGCGTCACGCTAATCCAAACCAAAAATAGCTCTGCGACGCGCGCCTGCCTCACGTGGCCACCTGCGGGTGGTCCCTCACACCATTTACTGGTTCCCCGCACATATCGGCTCAGTAAAGGGCGTTGCCCTGAACCCGAATGAGTCAGCCCACACAGCAGCGCGCGCGCTCACCGACCGCGCTGCTCTCGACATGGGCGATGGCTCCAGCGCCGACAACGCAGGGCATAAGGACACTCCAACCACACACAACGAGATCACCAAGTATTATTACATGGCGAGGCGGGCTTTCTCGATCCCACATTCAAAACTCAATCGAGCACAGGCAGTCTTGTTGCGCTTACTTCAAACCCATTCGTACCCATCTTTAGCACACTCAAATGAAATTTATCCACACAAATTCCCCGACGCCGCCTGCACCGCTTGCGGGCAGGCCGCTACGTTAGCGCACATGCTTTGGGAGTGCGGGTCGCTCGGCCCGACTTACAGCAAGGCCGAGTGGGATGCGCTTTTGCGCAGCCCAAACCTACAGGACCAAATCCTGGCCGTCCAGTGCGCCCGCGACAGGGCTGTTAGGCTAGACCTGCCGGTCCCAACGTGGGAGTAGCCGGGGGGCGCGGGGCAACCTCTGCGTCTGCACTGGACTCTCAATAAAGTTGTACTCTCTCTCTCTCTCACGTGGCTGTAACACCGCGTTCCCCACTCACACGCTCGCCCCGAGGAAAACCGCGGCCAGGCTACCGGGGCGGCACGACGCGCTTTGCGTTTCCCTCTAGTCCGGCCATGGTGTTCAATCACATTTGAACATGCCGCGGGATGGCGACCAAGTTCTGCGTCCAATATGCGACGCTCTTCTGGCTATCACACCTCGTTCTCTGATTACGCTTTCACCGTTAACTACTACAGCTACCACAAGGGTTTGTTTAATCATTTAACATGGACGTTAGTCGTCGGGATGGAGATGTACCACCAATCATCAAAGTGGGTGCATCCACGTTAAACAGTGCTATAGCTGCCAGACACCAATATGCATTGTGCAAACTCTCTTGTATCAATGTACAGCAAACACTCAGTTACTTCTGTAAGGGCACGCTTTACTTTCGTGTTAGTCCGATTCCTATGACGGAGGGATCAACGATTTTTTTCTCTCTCTTCCTCTCTCTCTGATCTCTCTATTGTCCTTCCCTAATCCACCAGTGTTGGCAAGCCAGCCGGACGCTCTTCTGGAAAACCTTTCTGCTTTCTACCTTTCTGTTCATAGCTTGTGCCGCATTTTCTGTTGTTGGAGAGAGTTCACAGGTGTGGTGCATTCTGTGTTCGTTCCTTTAGCAGCGAACACCTTTAGCATTATTATTAGCAGCAAACACCTTTAGCAGCGAACACATTTACGAAAAAGGCGTTGTTGCGGTTTCTCCAAGCAACCAGACTAAATGTCAAACTGTGACTGATGGAAGAAAATGACTGATGGAAGAAAAATGACTGATGTTGCTGTGTAGTACTTGGACTGCTGTTATGACTTCGTTTTGTTTGTTTGATTTTTTTTATTGTTGTTGTAGTATTTTCTTCTTCTTCTTCTCTTTCATTCTTTTACATCCCCTTTCCCCTTCCCACGTGCAGGGTAGCAAACCGGAGACTGCTTCTGGTTAACCTCCCTGTCTTTCCTTTCTCCCTCTTCTCTCTCTCTTCTTCGTGAGTTGCTAAAGCACACTATGCATTCCTTCTGTGCCCTTATCGCATATTTTTTTTCGAGGTGAGGTGCCTTACGACATTGCAATGATATGCTAGAACAGTCCTACCGATCGCTGGAGTCCTGCATTGTGCAGGATGTATTGCAGCACTCTGCAAATGGTAGTCACTTCGGCTCTAGTGGCTGAAGTCAGCATTGCAGTCACTCTGGAGGTTAGCGCAGATGTGCAGACGCTTCAGGATGTCTCGCATGTGCTTGGGCAGGCCTTAACTGGTGGCACGCATCGGTGTTCTGTGGGGCCGGTGGTATCATCATTAAGGAAAATATTGTGCCTGCCGGTGTGTGGCAACATGATTAAGGAAGTATGTGCTGTAATCACAAAGGGCGGCAACGTAGTTTGGGCCTTCTTGCTCGACCAGAGCGAGGAAGAGAAAGACATCAGCGATTAGAACAGCCAGCCAGCGATCAGGTGTTGTGTCTGTCTCATTACAGTGCTCCTTTTCTTTTATCTTCAACCTTACAGCTCTGCCTTAGCAGGTCGTTATCCCCGTCGATTTAGTCGATGTCTAGGCTGTCACCCACACTACGATTTGTAAGCTGCCTACAAAATTGATGGCGGTTCTTAGAGTACGGATATCTAATTGTCGAGTTGACTACTCTTTTGCCATTGTGCGAATGTGTATGCAGGGTGTCTAAGCAATCGCGTGGCAAGATTTAAGAAAAAAAACATTGGATTGTTTGGTGTCCTGTTGAGCATTCAAAATATTTTTTACTATGAGCTAAGGTGTCGAATAGCTACGTATAATTACTATGTTTAATAAAATTATCATATATATATATGAGAACAGAAAGATATAAAAGTTACAAAGAGAAAACATGGAGCAGGCTGACGACGTCTACCGGTAGGGACACACTTCCTGCATGCACTTAAGGTGAATGCTTGCCCATACCTTTCAGTGAAATATATCTGCTACAAAACTTTCAAATCGAAATTAAATTTTCAATCGCTACAAATCGCAATTAACGATACGCAAGGGTTTCCTCTGCGTGATGATAGGTCACATGAATTTATTCATTCCGGTTACGATGAAAACGCGCGAGATTTCAAAAAGTAACACGCGACTAAGACACTTGCGCGACGAGATATTATCGCTATGAAACGTGCTGCGAACGAATGGTATAGATGTTGCTCACTGCCAGAATACATGTATGGGCCTTCAGCGATCGATGATCGATCCATATTGGCGAGGCACTTTGCCCGTTCAAGAAATGAAAAAAAAAACAAAAAAAAAAACAAGCGTAGCCTTGGGACGAGCGGTGAGCAAAACCAGTCAATTCTTCACGCTTTTCGGTGTTTCTGGTTGTTTACAGACAGCGCAAAGGATGAAAGTGTTTTATCGGCGCATGACAATGCACTGTGTATCCCGAGACCACGAGTGTTGCCATACCTTGTCCATTTTGCTTGCCTTCGGTGCGTGTGCCGCATCCATCTTTCCTGGGTAAAGTGCATGAAGGCACCGGGGTCAGTGAACGCTGCTGCCTTGTCACGGGGTACGCTTCCCAATAGGGCGCATTTTATATTTGACTTTTAGAATGTGAATCCAGCAAAAAACCTTTACCAAAAGAAATTGGGTATTCGTCAATAAGATGTACAACTTCCCCATTGAAGTCAATGCTTTCAAGCTTAGATAATTCGCTCTATTTGATATATTGTAGTTACTTAACGCATTGCATTAACTCAATGCGTTAAAGCCCGAACACACGTACGCGTTGCAGCGCGTCAACGCGTGACCCTTTGACGCGGCGCCACGCCCTCTCCCTACGGAGAGGGAGGGCGCGCAGCTTCGCGTAGCCACGCGCCCTCTCTCCCCATAGGGAGAGGGCGCCGCCGCGTCAAAAAGTCACGTGTTGACGCGCTGTATAACTCGTGCGTGTGTTCGGGCCTTTAGACCTGAGTTCGTAATAATATAAAAATTCCGGTGATAAAGAGGACAGTGAACAGTGCTAAGTTATTTCTATCCTACTAATGCACACGTGTGTATGTTGTCTTGCTACGAATTAGCTGATATACCTTGTACCAAGACTGACATTTTAACGATCTTTCTTAGGGCTATCACAATGAATATTATTCGGCGGCATTTCGCCAAGGCGGTAGTGTCCGTAATAATAACGGGCGCGAAATTACGAGACTAAAGCTGGGAAGATTTGGCGCTTGGTTGGAGGGATCAACGTTCAGAACATTTCAAACGCGACGTCTTTTATCATCTGCGTCGTCAGGATTTCCAATGTTTTTATTATTTTGATGTGAAAGCCTTGCACGCCTACGTTTTAAAGTCGTGGTGCGGAAAATATGCTTTAAAATTAAGGCAGCTTCGCGCTAGTGCGGCCAAGCCCGATGGAAGCGCGGAGCTCGGTGCCCTGCCTTGTTTCTCTTTATTTCTTCCACTCTCTCTCTTTCTTTCTTCTCTCAGTTTTCTCTATATTTTTTAAGAGCGAAGCTGTTGAAGCTCGACGTAAAATGAATGACAACAAAAAACTATCAACGTCACAAAGGGCCTAACTGCGCCTAGCGCGTGCAACGCAACAACACGTCCGGCGCGCGCTCTTTTCTTTCTCTTCATCTTAGGATTGACTATAAATAAAGACATACATAGAAAGAAAAACAAAGGGAAGAAAGACCGAAAGAGAACGAAAGAACTAAAAAGAGGGATAAAAGATAGAAAGTAACCAGAGGAAGACAGAGGATCAAAGAAACAGAGAGAAAAAAAACTAAAGAGAGAGCGAGAGATAGAAAGAAAGTGATGGGCGTTAGCCGGAAGTCATTAGGATTGACCCCCTCCACTGTGTGAAGCTTGGCGTGACGTAGTGCAAACTTCCTGCAATTTTTTTTTGTGTCTGCTTATTTTTATTTCTGTATTTCTCTCTCTATCTATCTCTTCGTCTTCCTCGCTCTTTCTATCTTTTTTCTTTTTCTTCCCTTTCTTTCTTCTCTTTCTCTTTCTGTCTTGCTCTCTTTTTTCTATCTCTTTCTATGTCGTTCTGCCTGTCTATTTCTTTGTGTATTTCTATCGTTTTCTGTCTTTCTTAACTTTCTTTTTTTCTCTTTCTTTCTCTTCTTACTCGTTCTCTCGCCCACCACAGTTATAGCATCCCACACTGGACAAATAGGCGCACGTGTTCTCGAAGCGAAAAAGGAGGAAGAATAGGACGAATAGAGCACGTGCTGGTTCATGATAATGATAGTTTTCGGTTCGCTCTGCGCAGATTAATGGTCGGCTTAAAGCCTCCGTGTTTCCGTTACGCCATCCTTGTGTGTTAGAGGCCTGTGCCCACATCATCACAGATATACATCCGCTGAGTACACTTCGTGCATATCCGTATTTTTTTTTCTTTTTTCCTGTGTTTCACGCAGCCCTTTTCATAAGGCAAAAAAAAAAAAAAGCTGTCTGCCATTGCATGCCAAAAAACAGGACAACAAGACGGAAGCTGCACAGGACTATTCACTGGGCGCATGCGCGTGTTCTCGTTCGCGTCGCCGCTGAGCTCCGTTATGTGGCACTTATTGACTCGGCGGTCGATGTTTGCGCGTTCCGGTTAAAAAATCGGGCGGCTGTACGTTCTCGCAATGACATACATGCCCATCAACTGGACATCTGACCACTGACGTCCTATTTATCTGCGAGACAGTGGACGAATGTCCGGACGTAACGTAGATGTCACTCAGAGAAAACAAAGTGCTAATAAGGTCACGCTACAACATTTTCAAGCAATATATTTAAGGAAATAATGCAAAACCAGTGCCAGGTAAGAATGACTGCGCTTGCACAGTAATATGCGGCCTCTAATCTTCATTCGGCATATATGTTCTTATTCCGCCCCCGTGAACGGGCCCCCCGAATCGCACATCAGAACACGAAGTTGCCCCCTGCGCGGGCCCCACGATCAAGGCGCCGGGAAAAGTTCAGCGTAAGCACCGTGCGCGCAGACACGGCAGGAAGAAACGCTCCTCTCCTACAATTGACCCCGAAGGAATCTCGGGAGAGGGCTGCAAGATTGCGAAGCTGGCACGAGGCAGTCTAACCTCGGCTCGGGCGAAAGGAAGACGCACAGTGACTCCGTCTGAACAGAACCCACCTCGACTACACTCCGGTCCCTGGTTTCAAGTCGTTCCACCGGCTACGCCCCGAGGGTTCCAGCAAGTGTCAAGTGAAACCCCGGACGCCAACTGCCACCAATGAAAGCAAATTTGGACTTCATTGTTTTATACGTGCGGCGAAATTAGGTTGTGATTCTGGCGCTTAATTAGCGATGTGGAATTCGAATCAGCCGTTAGAAATGCAATTTAGAAGACAGACCTTTTGTGTGTATTCCTTTTTTTACGTTTCTTCGAAAAGTGAATAGTTGCGTGAGCAGCAGGGTATGAGGGGCGTGAAGAAGGGTGAGACGCGGGCTCCAGATCGGTCTTGCTGCGATGGCCCTACCAAGCATGAACGATCAAGACGGTGGGAGGCACGCTGGTCGCGTTATAGTTGGGGCCGCGTCGAATTTTGCCTCTTCGGCCACCACTATGAATTACTTCACCATAATTATTGTAGTTTGGCTTTATCACGCAACATCCACGTAATTTTATAGAGCCAATAGCAGTGCCGCTGGCAATTTCAAACCGCTGAAAAAGTTATTGCTCGGCTGCTTAAAACTAGTCGTGCCAGTGCCCTCACCGGACAAAAAAATAAAAAAATATCATTTGCAGTGAACGCGCTTGTTGATAATTTCGTTTCCATTGGCTGGGATGTCATTCTATCCTTCACAAGGCCACAATAGCTTCTTTCGAGTTGTGGGTTACGAAGAGTGAGCTTTGCGATATCCCCAAAGAGGCGGCGATGCCTTTTTATTTTCTTCTCGCTGATCGAGATCGCCTGCAAGATAACACTCAGCCCTGTCCGCTACGCCGCTATCCTGAATGATCTTTTGCAAGATTACGTTGAGCTAGTTGCGTTTCTACCGCGTCTACTGCTGCTAATACTTGTCACTTGGCACGCGGCGATAACAAAAACACCGATTCGGGCGTTGACGCAGGTAACACGCGGCGCTCAACAAGACAGTGCCAGAGAATTCTGCGTCGGGGAGGCTTAATAATGCGCGATACGATCCGCCTCGATACACCAGGGTTACCGCATGCCACGCGTCGGCCGCTTGCTCTCCTTCTCTGGCACTTCGCAGGCGTCGAGTGAATTGGGAGCCGCCCGTTCACCGCATGCGCTGTCGCAAAACACGCTGCTTCGGCAGCCGCTCTCTTTCGCGAGGTGTGCGATTTGAAAAGAAAATGCCTTCACAAAAAGCGCGCGCAAGGCTACCATGTGACTACTGGCACCATCAGCAGTTGCATTTTATTGCCTCGGATTACTCTGCGATAGCAAGAAAACTTCGTTACCTTGAAATCGTGGATATACGCGCTTCGTTATATTCAGGCAAATAATATTGGTGTTCTATGGGTGTTAGGTTGTAAAAACGTAGATGCATCGTTCTAGAGAGAATTAGTAATATCAAAGTTACCTATATCGACGTCTAACTGCATTATTACCGATTTATTTACCTCTGTTAGTTTCACATCTATATAGTTGCATATTGCTGGCAGCACCACTCAAGACTTCGGATCGAAGCTGGAGAATAATATATGGCGCTGATTTGGAACGTTCCACTTCGTTTTCCTCAGAAAACAACCAAAGTCCATGGGACGTTATTGTGTCCATTTACTATTACCTGTGTCAGGGTCGGGTCATTATTAATCGATTCAAGGCATACTGCTGAGTCTTAACGTTGCTCATCGAAGCGAGAACGACGACACCTATATGTCCAACTGTAGATGACCTGCTCTGTACATGCGAATGACCTGGATTGATGTCTGCTCTCTTTCTCTCTCGCATTCTCGACATTTCACTCAACATCATTATACTGCTCCATCCATGCGGTGTAGCAAAATGGAGAAGAAATATTGACTGTTCTGCCTTTTTCTCCCTCCCCCTGCTACATATCTCTCTTTCCATAATATAACAAAGCAATTTAAACATGAGGGGATACCTGTTTCTTTGGTAATGTTCGCAATTTGATCCTGGTCGTTGAACCTAAATGGTGAGGTTTTTTTTTTTTTTATGCTAGCAGCGCGTAGCAACTGCTCGGTACTTGTAAAAGAACTTGTACCTGCCCGAACACTGCCCTTTCAGGAGAACACTTGCACTTTTTTCTACTTTTAAAACTGCTAATTGCATACGTTTCGGCAACTTCTGGAAATTCTACGTGGCCTCGAAAATAATAACGTCTGAGCCAGTAGTCGCAATGAAACATATTTCTCTGTGTGACTAACAGCGCAAAAAAAAAAGGACAAGGGACCAGAAAGAAACAGAGACGAGCGCTCCTGGTCCCTTGCCCTTTTTTGCGCTGTTAGTCACATAATGGATCACAAACTTGCCCAAAGATTTGCTTTCTTTGTTTGCTTACAAGCCGTGGCCTACCTACGTTCGAGCTCTCAAAATGTGATTTTGCGTAGAACCTTCTTCTTGCTCTTTGCAGAGAAACACCCCGGGTATTTTGTACGACAATAAAGCACTGTTATCGATTTCCCCGCTGTTCTTTTGTGTCGCTGTTTGCGCACGTGCAAAGAAGCTGCGTGTTCTTTTGTGTTGGGTCGGAATGGCTGTAACAGGGCGCATCGGTTGACGCGTATTCGCGTGTTCACGACCGCGCCCACCTGTGATGACGGGACGCCGAGAAATAAAAAGTCAGGCCAACGTTTCACATCGCCTTAGCGCTCGAAATGTAAATGCCTGCTCCAGGACGCGAATAAATCAAACGTCACAGTTCGTGTCGGCCACTCAGAGCACCGCGTTCGCGCTGCCTGCAGCTGCACCCCGCGATTTTCTTGGCGGGAAAGAGCCTGCGTGACGACAGGGAAGCGAAATAAACGCTTGTGGAAAACGCGTTCGCCGCCGTGATGTTCAGATTGCAAGCCACAGCTGATTCCATGCTGGTGATAAACAAACAAACGAACTAAAATCAGAATTGATTGCATATTCAGCCTCCTCTTGCGAATTGGAATGATGCCCTTGTGGTGTTGCCGTTTTTTTTGTGTCATACTAACGACTGTGAAGCTTGACATCTCTGAAGTTGTTTTCATAGGAGATCAATAAAAACTTGCCGTGCATATATACACCATGCATGGTGGCAGTTCTTGTAGCGTTCGGTTTATTTATTCCGTTGCTACTTCAGTGTTTTTTTTATTTCATAAGGCCTACAAGTGTAACCTGTATAGGAGATGCCCTGCTCGGTCGGTTTGTTTTGTTTGCTTGAAGAAATTGCCACGAGCAGTACTACAGTCTTCATTTCACAAATGTGAACACTGGGGAGATTTCCGCACTTTGATTTCCGGAATAAGGGTGCGTAGTTGGATGGTCTAGTTCGATTCAAAGGTTTGTGATGTAGTCCTCTCAGCCATTTAGAAGAATTCTGAAGAGGTTTGCCTTCTTCGTGGTATCCACCCCGAATGCACTGTGACATATTTTTTGTCTTGCTGAGTACCAAAGCGTGCGAGCAATCTTCCTTGGTAAAACAATATGAACGTCGAGGCATTGTTCCACAACCCCTCTCCACGCCCTTGTACATTTCAGAATAATCCATATAACATCAATATCAGGACTTTGTCAAACCGCCTAGAGCTTCATTACTGTCTTGCGGCACTATTCATGGATGTTTATGCGAACTGATATACGAACACGATTTTTTTTCGGGTAGAAAGTTTGTCACGACAAATACTCCTGCCAGATGCACCGCGCCTAACGTTTCCTGACATTTGCAATAGGTTATCGTTTTCCGAATGTGCCACGCCGTTTAAATTGTTTAATGGGTGGGCACTGTGAAACTGTTCAGCCATTACAGAAGGATCAGTTACAATATATCATCAGCGGCCTTGTCATAGCTTTCTATACTAATGGCTAGCGTGAGCGGTTTCATGACCCGAATAGCAGAGTACAGACATCCGTGACTGTTGTGTGCCATGCCCTTCCGACTGATCAGGAATGTTTGAACATTGGGAATATAAACCGCAATCTGTCCATGGTGTAACGCTGCATGTTCTTTGCAAGGTACTTTTCGTAGCAATGACTGCACCTGAGTGCACGAGGTAAAAGTGCGAACACTGAATCACTCACACACTCAAACGATTCCGTTGTTCATATTTGCAGCAAGCATCTTGAAAAACCTGACGGGGGGTCTTCGATTTATCCAAGCTGCTTACTCTAGAAGAAGAACGTCAACAAAATAACGGCTCCTGGAGGGCCATTTTTCAAGCTTACGCTGCGACAGTGCCATGTGCTTAGCCCATGCGAGGTGTTTGGTCATAAGTAGCAGGTGTGTCACAATTTAAAGGTACTTTTACAAGCTGCACATTTGAAAGGTATTATCTTGTACAACCAATGAGGTTAGCACTACCCATTTCTTCTTTTTCGGCAATTCACGTAATACGCGTATTCGCACGCATCCTCAAGCGCTAAAACATATGCACATCATCAGGACGCCGAACGCGTATCTGTATAGGGGATCCAGGTGTCCCGCGCAGCCACCGATGGGGCGCGCAAGCGAGACATTCTTCGGAATGGAGTAAATCTCGGACCCTACCAGCGCCATTCACAACACTTCCGAAATCAGCCGAACGATTTCCAACGCACTGCGCTGGACTGTCCTGAGACGCCCAGACCACATCATGGCCAATACGAACACACCGAGCACCCTGAAAGGTCCTGCTGCAAAACCGCACGCTGGAAATTAGCTCTGGCTAAGTGCTTACTAGAATTCAGCTCTGGCAAACCAACGCGGCCTGTGAAGCTGGCGACCACAGCCTCCTGCACTGAGGCAGCCGTCCATAACAAATTCAACAATAGTTACAATAAGCACTTATTCGCTTTTCTTTTGTCGAGATTCGAGTAGAGCCCCCTAACGGTAGAGTAAAGGTAAACATGCGCAGAGATCTGGCTGAAAAATAAACACTTAGTATTGTGGCAGCAGGAGGTTTTTTTCTTTTTTTTGGGATGCCGTAATCATTTGTTGGCAAATTTGCATATTACCTGCTCCTATAAGGGTCGCGTCATGACAACTCTCCACAGCCCGTACCAATGTATTCTTTTATTCCAACCGCGACCAACGAACGTGAACAGGGATGGCTCCAAACATAAGAGTTGAGCTTGCTCTTACACGTGTTTTTGGGCGCATAAATCATGCGCCGTTGTTTCTGCAAGTCATTGTTTTCTGCAATTTATACTGCTCAAATTAAAGAGACCTGTTCCCAATGTAACACAAGTTTGCAAAAGGGGTACTAACTCCCCAAAACTACTCTATAGCTGTGAATTCTCGGTCTTTTCTGGCATAACGTTATCTCCTTCATTGTCTGGTATTTATATTTCTTCAAATGGAGGCCCGAAAGACCCGAAGATGGACCCGAAGTTTAAAAAGAAATTCTTGCTTTAATTACTCAAATGTTTAGTTTCGACCACATTGCTCATAATATTTTCGAAGCTTCCTTTGAATCGACGGATCCAGTATACCACTCAATTCTTTTTCTGATGCTTCGAGCCTCACTGCGATCGTGTTAATGTGAGAATAATATGCATGACAAATATAAGCAAAGGGTGTTCTTTGTTTAATATTGCTGAATTATCGGTAGAGCCTTATCCATATATTGATGTTACAGCGAAGTTCAGTGGCACTGAACTTGTGCAGCTTTGTCATCTGCTGGCTGATTTACGTCGGTTTGGTCAGCCATATCCGCGGAATAATTAATTCAATTTCACGCAATAAACATCTCGAGTAAAGTAGCATATGCGTATTAAATGTGTGTTCATCAAAGTTTCACTCACTCCACCCAGAGAGATAGATGAGATAAAACCAACGTAAGGAATAACCTTATTCAAATTATAAGCACTATAATCTGGGTGCTAATCAAACATGAAGACATATTCGTACTGCTTCGGCAGCTCATAGACATTTTTCAGAATACTTTTCTTCTAAATACGGCGCTATTATAGAGAATCTTAGTCCTCAGTCTCAACTCGACAGAATGCTGCTGCATGCGGAAACGTCAAGCGTCAAAATACACAATGGTGTATTTTATTTAATATTACAAAGAAATCCTCGTGAAACCCTCACGCGATTCGTACTGCACTCGACCTGTGTCCAAATGACACTCGCTGCTTGTGACCGACCTGGAAAAAGTCGACAACGCACCACTTTTAACAGCAGAGACATCTGATACGAGGAGTGAGGGGCGGGGGTCTTGCCCCCACCCCCTCCGGCACTAGTGTGAAGGACAGGGAGGAGTGGGGGTGGGGAGTTTCGCTGACCCCAACCTAAGCCGCACACCATCGCATCTTTACTTAGCAACTGCATTTTTAATGAACTGCATTTGTAATGAGCTGCATTTTGTAATTAACCTCACATAAGGAAAGTTCCGGACTTTGATCACAACAATAGCTGACTGATTTTGTGCACTGCCCTATGGACAAACAATCCCCTTGCTCACCTCACCCCTCCGCCTTGGAGAAACGGCACACATAAGCCCCTGTCCCAACAATAGCGCGAGTTCAGCGTCGAGCGACCGCTCTCCGTGGTACAGAAACTGCGCCAGTTTCCAGCTTCGGCCGCTAGGTAGCGGCAATCACTCCGGCGCTACGCACAGCCGGGCACGTGAGGCGCGTAGAGTGCGGTGCGCGCGGCTTCGGGATCAATCGGCGACAGGCCGCGTGCCGGAACGCGCGTGCGTTTGTGCGCTCACAAGTTTGTGTTCCTCGCTCACTCGGTGGTCCGCCGCGCTCAACCGCGACAACTTCCGCGCACTTGGCAGTCCAACTGTTGCCGCTAAGCGCGCATTAGTGCTCGCCGACGACTGCCAGGTCCTTTCTACACGAAAGCCAGAATCGCTGCACCGAACTGTACGGACTTTTTCACTGCCACAGGGAGACGGTTTCGTTTTCGCCTTGACTCGCACCCTGGTTCCCCGCCAGCCGACAACAAGGTAAACGCGCGTGTGTATTTTCGATGCATTTCGTTAAGATGCGCGGTGCATTCTCCTCAAAACGTGACGCAGTATGTACAACGTCCGCACATCGGAACAGCCCTGAGGAAGTTTTCGGTAACCTGTTGCTCGAAGCGCGCGTGCTTTTTCATTCCGCTAGTGGAAAGCTGAAATAAGTATCTCCGTGTGCGCTTAACAATCAGTTGTTCTTACAAAGACCTTCCTTTTTTTTTCCACAGCATAGCAGCGCTCAGTTGCGATTTTACACAAAATTGCCTCTGGAAAAAAAAAGGCACACTTGTTTATTCGCGCCGGAATGTCTTAGCCGTTTCTTTTTTTTTTTCTGCAGACTTCATATTTATATGTTGAACTCCTCCTTTTTTGTACAATTAATTGCGGCGTTGGAGTAATTAAGCACTACAGAGATTCCTTCTGGCGCCGGCAGCTAGAAGTAATAAGTGACGTAAATTGTGACATGTGAAAAAAATGTTTGAATGTAAAATTTTGTCCATCAGTGACGTTTATGCACATTAAATTTACGCTCTGTTGTCCGGAGATGTGGGGTACATATATCGTGTATGTACACCTTGACAACCAGATGATTTTTCTGGTCGTGTTTGATATGGCAGCTGTTCTGCTATAATGTCACTTCGTTCAACCAGTTACGAAAAACTCTTGCCGTGCCCCAAAAGAAACTTGCGTGGTAGAAATCTGATGAGGATGGTGTTCGCAATGGTCGCTGAGCCGTACTTACGAGGCTTGTCGTTTTTAATATTCAATATCAGTGGACAGCCGGCGTATAACGCTCATTGCTTTAATTAGATTGGACATGGCATAATACGCAACCAGGTATTCTGAGAACCTTGTTTTATTTGTTGGTTTGTTCGTTTGTTTCCCGCAACATAAAAAATAGTTTTTAGATTACACTTTTATGCGCTTACGCGAGCCCGAACTATCCAGCTGGGCTTTTCTCTTTTGATGAAAAGGTTTGTTAACTATCAATGGCTTTGAAATAGACGCGCACACAAACATGCGCATGGTTTCTCCCTTATTCGCGGGAACCTTTAGCGCGTGAAATATTTTTATCTATTCTACCTCGAGAAGAGAATGGTAAGAATAAAATAGCCTGATGAATAATTCCCGATGACAATATGTACGCTGTCCAGAATATAATCAGGCAAGAACTCGTGGAGAACGAGTGAACAGGAAATGTAATTCTTCTTGATCGAAGTTGTGCCCATGTTTGTATGAAATACAAGAGTGAAAATCAAAGCTGCTAGCGCGATCATCGAATCTCATCACAGAGACCAAGTCTGTTGCATATTTATACGCACGTGACCGTACACTCATAGCAACCGTTAGTACTCGTTCAAGAATCGGCAGCCTCATTCGCGAAACTTTGGATATATACAATCGCTTCTTCAGCAGAGCGCCAAAATAAAGTGGAACACCGAACTGATGCCAGCAGCGTACGATTGTAACGAATCTAACCTGAATAAACCAGTAGAATATGTTCAAATCGCGCGCATAGATTTATCCGCTCTGTCTACTCACAAAATAGCAGCATCGGATAGCTAAGACCTCGTATTAAGCTTCCCAACTCTGCGCTAAGTCGCAATGTCGTTGAACTCTCTGCCATTCATAAATTTTATCACGCATCCTTTCGTACACCAGTAGTCACCCCAGCTCGTCGCCATTTCGGCAGATTCCACTGCAATAAAGTCATACACCTACCACCAGCTCGAACCGTAGCTCATTTATCTGGTTTTGTTTTGTTTGAACCTGAAAGAACTGGAACATTATTCCTGCAGACACCGTGCACCAATCTAGCTCAGTCCTCCTCAAAGAAGAGATTTTACAATACCTGCTCTGTTAAATCGTTTTCATCCCTAACGTAGAACCGCCAAGCAAATGCTTTGAGGTATTTCAAATAAATAAACGCGATATCAATTATTTATGAAATTGATTCAGTTTTTAACAAGTTTCATCTGGCAATATCAGAGTGTGCTTTGCTGTGTTTTTAAAGACGATAGTCTTTCTTGGGGAACTTAAACGCAGAAATTTTGGTCTGTCTGTCTTTCTGTTTGTCGGCACGTCCCTCGATTCAGCCACTCGGCCAAAGTTGAACCACTTGCCCAAGGGCCAGCCGTCTTGAACAGGTACGGCTGTTCATACTTGTGAACGTTGTCGATCAAAAAGTAAATATCATGCATATCTGAGGTGCAACATCACTAGGTAAGTATTAGGTGGCGTGTTCCTTTAATAGAAAATGCATACATACGTAATTTTAGGGACCCTAGTTTCTTAAGCTGCGCTGAAAATGCATAAGAATGGAAGCTTGAGCGAGTTGGTATGCGTTCATCTTTGTTGAAACAGCGCTCACTAGACGACGACGAAGTAAAAGAAGGCACAGGACAGGCGCTGCCTGTCCTGTGCCTTCTTTTACTTCGTCGTCGTCTCGTGAGCGCTGTTTCAACAAAGCTGAAAATGCGACTGCGCTGAAATTTGCCTTGCTCCGTGCCCTTCGCACGAGCTCATTGTTGTGTTTCGGTTTCGGTTCTGTATTGCACTGTACGAATGCCATGGGTTGGTGTTGAAAAACTTTAGTTTTGTGAAGGCCAAGAAGGTGAAAAAAAATATTTAAAAAAATGAAAAAGCAGCGTTGTGGGTGGCCTTCAGGCTGGCGGTTGTGGGCGCCGCTCTGGCGTTCCTGTTTTACCCAGGCGACGTGTAAATAAAAGAGTGTGTGGAGAGTACTCGTTGAGTGCGGACGTTTCTCTGCAAAGGTCTTCGCCTGCTGCTGCGCCGGGACTGCCAGCACGCAACACAGCACTCATGTTTCCCGACGTATTGCCAGATGGCGTCCATATCTCCAGGGCCGTACCCAGGAATTTTTTTCGGGGGGGGTGTTTGTGTGTAGAACGGTTGACTTTGGTAACTAGTGGTCGCTGTGAAAGCGTGAAAGTATTTTAGTGCCGCCCGAAAAGTTAAAGCATGAAAAAATTTCGGGGGGTGTCAGAACTCCCCCAACCCCCCCCTTAGTTACGGACCTGCATATCTCACACAGCGCCTCTTCTATCGTCTTTACACGACATTTGCAGCGAAGCACGCAGATACGCGGCCAATTTTTTTAAGTGCATTTTCAGCCACCCCGAATGAATGCGCAGTATGTGACGCACGAAATTTAGTAAGCTGGTCAATTGCCTTGCACTATAGCTGCATAATTGAGACTACCAATAATCTCTCCGTGGCTGAGAGGCCTAATTCATTTGATGCAGATGTCGTGTTTCAAGCAGTGCCAATGGGTGAAAACATTAGCGTCAGTACGAGTATTTCAAACCTTTGCGTCTTTGGACAGACGGCGACATAAGAATCAAGCCACATTAAAACAACCCTTTTGTCACACCTGATTCGTAAATAGCAGCCCTGCTGCCGCATTCACATTCCTTAGCGTTCACAAACACTCTTTCCCACAGGTCGTCAGTGTTCCATAATAGCAGTTTCGATGTCGCAGTTTACTGTACTTAACTCTTACGTAGGGTCTTGCTAGGAATACGCGCGAGATGTTTGTGTCAGGTGTTCGCCATGTTTTCACGTTACGTACGCATAACGATGTCTTCTCTGTACTATAAAATTTGGGCGCTCAGCAGATGTTGCCGATTATTATTCATGAGCATAGGCGTGCGCAAGAAGGGGGCAAGCGGGGCCGCCACCCCCTACTCACGTAGTGGGGGGGGGGGCGGCGGGAAGGGGCGAAGTATGCCCCATACCGTTCCGCAGATGAACCTGACCAGGCATTGTTTAAAGAGCAGGGTTATGGCCACGCTGGTTTTTGACGATAACGGCTGCCGAAGGCCCCTCATGTTGCATTCCAAGAACTGTTTACTTTCCATCTTTACTTCAAGAAAACCAGGGACCAAAGACAAGCTATTGTGAGAAGCACGGCATCGCTTCATTTTCATTTTATTATCCATTGTGAAGCATATTGTGTTTTGGACTCGCCGCACGGTGGGGGAAGGGGGGGGGGAGGCTGCTAGGAAACTTGGCCACGCCCCCCCCCCTTCCCCCACCCAATGGGGAACCCTGCGCACGCCTGTGTTTGTGAACTAAGTGGCACAACTTCAGGGCTGGACAAATTAGAACCGGCTTATATGCTCATAATAAGGCCGAGCACAACGAATCCCAAATGATCAAATCTCCTCTGGAGCCGGATACATTTGTCTTCGTCCTATCAAAAATGTGTAAAGCATAGGGAAGAGAAGTCCTATAAATTACTTCAGAGTTTCCCTTTTGAACGCCTGTGCCTACATTCTTGTACCTGCAAGCATTGTTGTCCTGATTGATGGCACTATCGCAGAGCTGGCGGTCATCAGAGTCATTCTATAGACACAGAGGTCGCGCATATCTTTTATCCCGTGCTCAACGGAGGCGCGGTGTATGTACGGGTTGATCATAAATATAAAGATGGTATGTGGGAAAGCCTGGGAGGTTGACAAGGCTGAGCCCGGTTGGGATCTAGAGGGTTTGAGGTGTGCGTTTCTAGAGATATATACAAGGGCGCTGGTTTAATGGCTGTTAAATCGCTAGTATCTTTGAGGTCATGATTAGTATGATTGGTTTCGAGGCTTTCACAAGTAATTAAAGTGATCACTAAGAGCACCACGATTTGAAGTACCGTTGTTACCACGAAAGTTGTGTTCTATTCTGAAAATCAAGCTGAAATACAAGCAAATTTCAATTAAAACAGCTCGAACTTGTTTTGAAAGTGAAATAATGGAAGCGTCGGTATGACGTGATGCGTGTTGGTTGGAAGAGAAGGGAACTCGCTTAAATCGCAAGGGGCTCTTGTATTGTTATCACCTTTTATTCTGTAATTTCTAAAGCCTTGCCACCGAATTTCCATGAGCGAGTGGATGTGATGGGAGCCGCAAAGTACGCTTGTACAAGTAAATCGCAGCACCCTGTGTGACATAGTTCATTTTTCCTTGCATCGTAATATCGCAGAGCTATGGACAGGGTAGAAGCCAGACCTCGCAAGTGAGTCAGCGGACAACGTCGATTTTCAGTACCCAATGGCACGTGCTACTGAATCCTGTATACTCCGTTATACAGGATTCCGTACCCTATAGGCGTGCGAAGAGGGGCGGGGGGGAAGGGGGCGCCCCCCCCCTAGTCACCTAAGAAGGAGGGGGGGGGGCGCAAAGTTTAACCCATACATTGACTTAATAGGGAGGGGTGGCGCTGCGATGAACCATCGCCCCCCCCCCCTGAAGAGGAACCCTGCGCACGCCTATGCCGTACACTACAGTATATGGCAGACATGTGACTACGCAGCTGCGTTTCTCGAGCAATCAGATAGGCTAACATGTTGCTCGCCAAAACCGCCCCACGCATGCGCGCTTGCCGGGACGCCACGTAGGTACATCGTTAATTGCACCGCGAGAATATAAAGCAAAAACAATTCCGAACACGACACAAGGCCCTACAGCTGCGACGCAGCTGCTCAGCCAGCGGGGATTAAACGGAGATTCTCCCATTGCCAGGAGCTAAAAATACGACGAAACGTGTATGACTTCGCCTTTAACTATGCGCGCATGCAATGGAAGTGGGCGCTATGGTCCCAGCGGTGACCTCTGCCGGACATTTCGTAAAAATCATATGAGCGAGGCGAATCCACGTGCGCTCTGGACACGCGGACTCTGCTACTTAGCTTTGCTAATGAAAGTGGCTTACGTAAGAAAATGTCACACAACTGCCGTCGTTCACATCATTTACCATCGAAGTCTGAGAACATGACAGGATCATTAAAGGGTGTTTTGACAACTTGGTATAGACGCACGCTTTTCTGTCTCTTTAGCCCGTGATGTTTCTGGCGTGTGTTAATACATCATTATCATCTTTTAGTGCGATGAAGATGACATTGCTTTTTCGAAAATCCACTTAGTGTCATCGGCTAGAGCTACAATTCTTCGGAGATGGACTCTGTGATGGAGTCTGGCAAAGGGGTGGAACAGAGCAGTGCAGCTTATGCTAGATATATATATACTAAAGGCAAACATCCATACGTCAAGGGCGGTCTTGAGTGGGACCTTGGGGATGGCACGGTATACATCAAAAGGTTACGTCTGTGAAGTGCTTTTACGTAACCAACGTCAGCTTTGACGACAACATCCATACTAAACTACGAAGTAACAAGTAAGAGATAACGGCACAACGGGGCACAGTAAATAAGTTTTGCAATTACAAAATACCTCGGGATTGCAGCTCAGATTAGCCTTAATGATATTTACACAAGATATACCATACTTTTTATTTGAAACCAGGTGTTATATATTAATTTTTACTCCATCTGCGATTATAGTCTCTAGGATAGCAAGCTATAAATATTCTTTAGCATGGTTAACAAAGGGAGGCTGGCGTTTACATATTTCTTAATTCGAACTTTTCATTTCGTGAGATGAAATATCCTTGAACAAGGGTTGACTCCGGAGCCGACGTTTTGAGAAGCATACGTTGTTTTGTCAAAGTAGCAACTGACAAAGTTGATTCTTTGACAAATACATGTCTACTCGTGAAAACGTTGGTTTCAGCTACAACCTCTGTTCAATGATTTTTCACATCTTCAAAATTCCATTTTCCCCTGAACCTCAGGCTTTTTTGTATTTCTTAGTTCGTGAAATTCAGGTCATGTACAATAAACGCCCCTGTTCACCTAAAGTGACACAATTACGACGCGCAGATCGGGCACAGTACAGACTCTTCATGTGAATCTGATCGCATCGTCTACACAATACGCAAAGTGGTGCTTTCTCATACAGAGGACCCCGTGGTGTAAAGGATCTCGTTTTGAATTGAGCGCTGTATACACGGACTTCAAGGTGTAATCACGTGGCTTCGCAAGGGGTGTTTTTTTTTCAGTGATGTATTTGCTACATGCAGTTGTGTTCCTCGAAGGAATGTTCAATGAATGTTTCCACGCTTACTGCGCCCCGAGGAACAGGTACATCTCAAATGGGCATAACATTTCAGAATCCATTGGGCTCTGTCACCTTCACGCAGTGTATCATAGCCTGAGAGTTCCTTCTCAATGTTAGCCACCGGCCACCAACTCAATTAAATCTCTTTTTTTTCGCTTTTTATTTTCGTTTTATCTTCAGTGTACCCTGCTTCGTTGGGTACGCTGCTGAACGACTGTTGCGTTCGGCATGCTCCACTCTGTACGTCGGATAACAAAATAAATGAAGCACTCAGAGTAAAATCAAGGTATATGTAAACTGGTAGCGTAACTTCCGCAGAAGCCCACGTGTCAAGCCGGTGGCTAGTTGTTGCAACAGTCGCCATCTATGTGAGGAGGGGACAAACAGAATAAAGAAAAAGATGACGTCACAACCGGAAGCGGCAATGACGTCACGTTTTAACGCGATGGGCGCGAAATTATGAAATTTTTGACAGGGCGCCACTCCTTACTTTTTTTTTTATAGCTGCACGTTCTTTTTCTTATCACTATGACGGCTCCATAATGGAAGCCTGCAAGATAACGGGAAGACGAAAAAGACAGATTTGATAAATAAGGTGTATTTTATTGGCGAAATGTTGCAGTTGAACAGGATATTACCCGAAAATATATAACACAGAAATCAGAAGTAGCATAACAATTCAACGTGCACACAAACCTTGCACACGTGTTGCTCTTGCATCCGTAGACAGCGCAGCGTTTCTTCGCGTAGCGTGGCGGACTCATCGTCCCGAAGGGCGACAGCACGCCGGCCGTGCGCTGGCAAAACACAGTCACTGAAACGGTTCCCGATGGCTGCCATGGGCTATATTACCTTCTGCCAAGTACCACGACTAGAAAACAACGCTTATGGGAGGAAATCACCTACGGACGACAGGCACAAACCTACTGCGCAGAAACGAGCGACGCCATTTGCATCTGAAAATGCGCAAAACCGTTGGCCCATGTTACCAGACTGCCTGCATGTGCCCGCTGTTTCTGAAAACAAAAGAAAAAAATTGGCCACTCAACCACATACCCAAGACTAAAGTTTGATTAAAGTAATCTACTAATTTAATTCGTGACAAATAAAATTAAAACTAATGAAAATAAACGTTTAATTAATTTTTTTGGTTTTCATTACTTGTCCCCCCCTCACCTAGTAGCGCTTTAATCGTCACGCGGGTGTTGATGTTTGTCGCAATAGGTTTCCGACCACTTTTCGTTCCGACTTTCGCGACCTATTTAGATTGACCTTGGTAAAATATTTTACAGCGAAAGCTGTTTTGAGATCATTTTAACGGCCGTTTTTGGCGCCGTAGTTGTCCGCCGCCGCCGCCGCCGCCGGTGTCCGTAACCACTATCGCACGAAATAAGAAAAAACAAAGGAAATAAGAAAACATTTCCAGTATAGAACGAGGTTCGAACCTGGGCCCTCTGCGTGGGAGCCCATTACCGGCCGAAGCAGACCCTATACAGGCTTCATGTCAGCAAGGAACCACATTAACATATGTAATGTAGTGTGGTAGAAGAGTAAAATAACAACCAGGCGTCACGCAAACGCGAATTCTGTAACCGGGCGTCAAACAATGCGAATTACGCAACGAGTGGGTTATTCAGTGCTTCCAACCCATTACAAAGGCCTCTACGATAATTCTTCGTCATCAGCCACAGCATCAACAAAGTGCACATAATGCCTTACAGGTGTTTAGCGAGTACCACGGTTCTCCGCAGAATGACGAAAAATTGCATAGTGACTGCTTCCCTACTTCACAAAAATTATCATGATTTGTAGCGTAGTGGGTTCTTGGCAAGTGCACTTCTATTGGTTGCCAAGGAAGCCCATAAGGCTCCCATGATCCATTTCCTCAGGCTCTCAATAAAATTAATTCCTTCTCTCTCTCGCTCTCCGTTTCTCCGGTTAACGTATATTATAAAGCGTGGTGGAACAGTTAAATGATGACCGGGCGTCACACAATATGAATTACGTAACTAGTGGGTCGTTTAAAGCTTCCAACCCGTTACAAAGGGCTCAGCCTAATTTTTCATCGTCATTAACCGCCGCAGTAACAAAGTGAACATAATGCCTCACAGATGGTACCTCGCTTCTCCGCAGAATAACGAATAATGTCGTGGTGGGTGCTTCCCAAATTCCCAAAAATTATGATTTGTGGCGTAGTGGGTACGTTGCTAATGTACTTGTATTAGTAGCCACGAGAGAGTTTATAACGGGCTCTAGAAATGCCGCTCTTCCAGCTTTCGCTGTGACTGTGCTGCGCTTTCCGCGCAGGCCTGGCGTTTTTATTACACAATACGGTGTTCCATGCGAATTTCTTGGGGAAACAATGGCACATTTATTTAAAAATATATGCCTAGAGAGATATAGAATTTGTAGATGTATATCTGTTCTGTTCTGTTCTGTTCTGTTTCAACTGGCTTGCTGTGGAGAGGTTGAGGTTTATATCAGCTCGGCTAAACCATTTATTTCTATAGGTTCTGCAGCGAAAAAAAAAAACATAAACGTGGTTGACCAAATAAAAATTCAAAAAGTAAAGATAAATTATGCATTTATATAGCAAACTGAAACATGTTTAAAAATAACATGGTAATGTACAGTACGTTTGCAGGAGTTTACATTGCAATAAAGCATTCACACGCAACCCATTTCTAGTTCTACCCACAGTATATGGACTAACGCATCATTACACATATGGCAACGCATAGCTGTTCATCACAAGCGCTTATTTAGTCCAGTGTCCACCAAGAAGTCTTTCAGGAAGATGTTCGCCTTTTGCTGAAGATGCTTTTCAGGCCACGGTCGATGTAAACTGGCTAGTTTCCCTTTCACTTGCGTACTTTACGCATTCCAAAAGAATATGCCCAACATTCTCGTCCTCATCACCACAGTAGCTTACCAGTGAGCTGGGTCGGTGTATCTCGTGCAGGAAGCTGTTTGTATGCGCTACTTCCGTTCGAAGTCTGTGAAGTAACGTCGACATCGCAGAGGATAGCCGTCCTAGTGGCTTAGTAGTTAAGATGTCGCGCTGTTGAACTCGAGGGCGATGGTTTAATTCACGGCCACGGCGGGCGCATTTCGACGAGGGCGAAATGGAAGAACGGCCCTGTCAATAGATTTCGCTTCACATTGAAGCACCTGAGGCGTCCAAATTCATCCCGAGTCCTCCGTTGCGGCGTGCTCATCTCATACGGTGCTTTTGGCACGTGCAACCCTCAAAAGTATTAAGTCCTAGCATACCTTACTAATGACTACACATTGCGCAAATTTAGTGCCTCATTTTTACCATAATGATGACATCCTGGTGCCATGTATATGTAGGCAGCGTTTGTATGAAGAAATACGCGATGACCTTTTGGTGTGCCTCGAAATGTCTGTCGCGCTTCATACAAAAGTATATATATCGATCGACGCTTCTATAGTAAAAGAGCAATGCAGCGAGAACTACGCGCAAAAAAAGCCAATAAGTGAATATAATGAGCTACAGTCCTGCAACTACGCCTCTTGAAGAAGCTACCACGAAGAACAGCTCGCGCATGCGCATCAAAACATGGAGCAAACTAACAGCAAGTGATATTTAGACTTGTGAATCCGATTATTACTTTTTTGCAGTTACAGCAGACGACCAGACGTTGGCGCATTGTTCACGGCATGCGCTCAATTTTACGCCTTTTAAGGCGAAAACCTCAGGGGCCGAATTCACAAAAATTCTCTTTCGTAAGTGCGTTTTCCCATGGCCAGCCGCCTTCGCTGATGACATGGCCCACGTCGTGATTGGCTGAGATATTCCCTTGCGGCCATCTTTAGCGTAGGACGTTTTTTGTGAGTACGGGCACAGATGTCTTATGTTTTAAGTTCGTATGAGGTACAGAAAATGCGGTACAAAAAAAAAAAGAAAAAAAAAAGAAACGTGAGCGAGCGAGCTGCACGTGTCCTTTACCCATTTCGTCTTTGCAGCTTCGCCTGAGTAAAAAAAGAAAGAAAAGAAAAGAAATAAAAGAAAATGCGGAGCTGGGCGGCCTTCCTTATTTATATTTATTTTTATTTTTCTTTCTTCGACTCTTTCTTTTTTCTCTCTTTATTTTTTCTATGTATTCTTTGTATCTATTTCTAATTCTTTCGTTCTCTCTCTATGTATTTCTTTCTATTTCTCGCTGCTTTTATTCTTCTTTTTCTCTATTTCTATCTTTCTTTTTATGCTATGCGTTACTCTCTTCCATACTCCTTTCTCTCCTCCTAACCGTCACATCTCTCCTCCTAAGCCTTACTTTCCTTTCCCACACCCTTGGTGTGCTATACTGTACAAGGCTATGTTACGCTTCGCTAGCGCGCCTGGATAGCTGATTGGTTACGATGCTCGACTTCGGATCGTGGGTGCACTGGTTCAAATCTCGTCTCACAAAGAAAATTTTCCCCTAAATTTTTCTCTCTATAATTATTTTTCTTTGTTTCGCACTGGCTTTCTCTCTCTCTCTCTCTCTGTGTACTCGTTCTCTCACCCCTCAGGGTTATTCCATCCCACGCCGGACAAATCGGCGCACGTGTTCCGTGAGCGAAGCAGAAGATGAAGTAAAAGAAGAAGAGGACGAACGCAGCGCGTGCGGGTTCATGATGATGATAGTTTTCTGTTCTCGGATTACAACCGACGTACGGCAAAAACCGCTTCGCAGTTAAAAATCAAAATGCAGGTGAGGGCACGAGCTGCGCGTCTATTTCGCCCACTTCATTTTTGCGCCGTTCGCGTTTGTAACAGCGCAGTAAAGATGTGAGACGCGTGCTCCACTCGGTCCATCGGCGATGACTCTGCCAAGCATGCACGGTCTGAGAGTGTCAATACACAGCGTTATGTATGCAACGAGGCGTTTGCCTTCATTAAAATGGCTGATTGGGCGAGTTGGTGATTCATGGTACTTAGAAATACGAGCGCGTGACTTATTAAACAGGGACTTGGGAAGACAAGAACAAGCGCCTTCACATTCTTAGAAAAGGTCCAAGCATGCCCCGTAACTTTGATTCGTTTTAGATATTTATATATATGCAGGAACTGGACGTAAAAGAAACTCCGTTGTAGCATGGCGCTTTTGGCCTAGCAGAGCAGGTAGGATTGCAAGATTGTAAGGAAGGATCATGGATGGGTGTACTGATAGCGCCCGACGCGTCTTGACTACTGATAATAATAACTGCTGGGGTTTTAAGGGCCAAAACCTTGCTATGACGATGAGACACGCCGAAGTGGGGTATTCCGTATTAATTTCCACCGCCTGCGATTCTTTAACGTGCGTCTAAACCTGAGCACACGGGTGTTGTTTGCTTTTCGCCGCCGTCGGAATACGACCGCCGTGGTCTGGATTCGAACGAGCGCCCTCGAGCTTAGCAGCGCGGCTGTCTTGACTCTCTCTCAATACTATATCTGTAGCGCCTTGCAATGCACACGTTGGTGAATGTTCTTTGGTGCTGCACTAAACTAAACTAGGCTCGTTTGTGACGTGTGTGAGGCTGTATCTAGAAGCAAGTTCTTCCTGGTTAAGCTCCTTCCCGCTATCGTCACAACTTCACGTAGTGCAAAGTGGTGCGACAAACTTTTGTCCTTCTACCATACTCGCTGTGCCTCAACGGACGCGTATTCTCCTCGCCCCTCTAAAAACATTGACGGAAGCGTCCCTCTTACGAAACCTTTAGAGAAGTGGAGCGACTGTGAGATATTTATCACTGCATCCATAGTTCCCGCGAGACGAAGGCCAATCATGAAGAGGGGAAAGAACGCTAATTGGATTCGTGCGGGTAAACTTGATGTACCAAACTACGGGTTTATCACTGAAATCCTGTGGTTTCTAGCGCAAGAACCACGATGTGATTACGAGGCGCACCGCAAATTAGGACTTTAGATTATTCGCGACCACCTGGGGTTCATTAACGCGCACCTTCATCTAAGGAGTTGCGTTAGATCAAAGCGCGGTCATCACAGCAATGACATGAAAGCAGCGGCCTCAAGCTGTGCCGTGCAACGCCGCATCTGCTAACAGTATGCCGCTGTGACTTGCAATGCATCCTGACTAGGCAAAAAGACATAGACCTCACTACCAGCGCTGATTTACCATTTAGATCTATTCACGCGCAACAACTCTTCTCTATATTCCGTTTCGCAAGGGTTTATTATACACTGGAGTTTCTTTAATACCATGGCACTATCGGGATTAGCACGCCCATGTGACAGGTGTCCCAACTCGCTCCCGGACGACAAAGCGCTCTGAATAATATTACACAGACCTAGAGGCGATTGTCTTGCTCGTTGGATGCGGTGGAGGCGACAGCGGGAGCCGAAACTACGCCCAAGATTAATCTAGAAGCCGCGCGATAAATAGGTGGTATCCAGATCAAACTTACGACACCACCTATTTATCATTCATACTCTAGATCAAACGAGCATTTAAAATTTGACGAAGTCGCTCGCGTGGAGACATATCGTTCGCTCGTATACTAGGGTAACTCCTCCGTTTTGCCCCTTTCTTACTGTACTCACTCCCCGGTCGTATTAGTTTTCATTAGATCCCATTCGGCATGGTTCAATGCAAAGTAGACAGACTCTAAGTCGGAAGAAAAGACAATGTTTGGCTTTAATGTGCTGACGCAGCAAAGTAGAACTCGCTTCCAACCATGCAATGGTGTCTCGGGTCCCTATTTGCGAAAACTGTCACACCGAGGCATGCACTTGAAGTCGGCCCATGCTGTTAACATGACATCAGACACCTTCCACTGAAGCGTCGAAACTGCAAGAAATATTGCTGGGCATGCTCGATAAAAAAAAAACATTATTAATTCATGGAAGAACCTGCGCGTGGTGTCAAGTGACGACGATTTCCTTCGTATGTTCTCTTCGTACACCACCACGGCGGACCACGCAGCAGCCTCAGCTACTCTTACTTCTTACGTTTATCTGGTTGTTCGTTCATTTAATTGTTTCGTTCTTACGATCCTTAGTCGCAGTAGTTTTGGCGATCAGGATAGCCTGCCCTTCAATAGCCTACTTTGCAGGCATAATTACTTAATAAAGAACATACAGGAGAGAGACAGAGAGAGATCGAGATGTAGAAACGCACATGGAATTGCATGACGATTAACAAAAAAAAAGTATTTCACAAAGAGGTCTATTAGGTTGCGTGTTTCATCCCGGCCGCAGGGGTCGCGTTTCGATGGACGCAAAACGCGATGTCAGGGCACCAGACGGTGACAATTTCCCGCGCGCTTCTCTGTCGCATGCTTCATAATCATATCGTGGTTTCGGCTCGTAAAACCCCAGATATCATTATAAATATTCTATTAGGCTCGTGATTCACACTAATATGTATAGCAGAACATTTACTTTTCGGACAACGTGGTTCCTTGTACTTAGTGTATTTACGACAATGAAGGTAGTTCCCAGAGATATTTCATTGTTTATGGCATAGTTATTGTGCATGTAATCATTATAATATCTATCAGCTGAAGTGTGAGTGACAAATATTACTGCCCACTTTTTTTTAACTCTAAGTTTACCTTAGCAACTTTGGACTATAAGTGGCTGGAGAGTTTATTATTTTTTGTATGAATTTTCACCCAGCCAGACAGGTCTCTGTCGAATATATTCACATTTAAAAAGGCTTATCTAGCGCCATCTTCGCTGACATGTTCTTTCTCATGCTGAGTTTAGGCTTGAGGAAAAGATACACGAGGAAGCAAAGCAAGGGGCAAAAAGGCTGATAGATAGCGCGAGGCAAAATTAGCTTCGATCAGGAAGTGGTTGACGGAGTCGCAACTTGGCGCTCAAACGTCGGGGCTTGTGCCGCGCTTTCTGCAACATGTCTACGTAGTTCATACGAGATGGCAAACTGCTATATATAGTCAATCTCTTTTTTTTTCTGTCATGCATATGAACATTTGTCTACGACAAACACGTACACTCATCAGGTGAAAACTTGCCTTAATGAAAGAGCATTTGTCGTGGTGCATTAGAGTTGACTTCGTTGCCATGACGGAATTCTAGACAACCCAACAGAAAACGCTATCTTCGTTGCAGCCATACACAAAGCAATGCTTTACATCATGCACAGCGTGCAACAATGCTGGAAATCAATTGTTGGAACTTTGGTACACATATTTCTCGAACAGCGCGAAAAAAAAAATGTTAAAGAAAGAGACACACGAAGAAGGAGAACACGGAAGTAGCGCTATTCTTTGTGTGCGTTTTTTTTTTTTTGGCGCTGACCATGAAACATGTAACCGTACCAACAATTGCTCACTTTTCCATGGCAGAAAGCTTTCAGGGGATAGGGGATCAATATAATCGACTGAGAATTAAAATAAGAAGAAAAGGGAAAAGGCGGGCGTGGCTCTCGCCTTTTAGTCGTCTTATGTGAGTGCATTAGGGACCGCATGAGGTACCTACCTCACCTGCAGCACATCGTAATAATGGTGTGTAGCTGCTGCACCAAACGGTAGCCCCTTTGTCCGAGGTGGACTGAGTGAGTCTCGCTGGCGTAGGGTCGTGAGACAGGCTACGTCTGCTGGGCGCTCTGCGTCGACCGGTAGCCCCCGTGTCCGGGAAAAGACCGTCTGCCCGAAACAAATCCTCCCCCCCACAAACCGGGGGCGTGAGGGGGGGAGGTCGTGCCGGGACAGACGTACGGATGATGATGGGTTGATGAGTATTGTAAAACTGGCACAAAGCGCCTTAGGGCGCCGCGTCTCCTCCCATCTGACAACGGCGCGAGGACATTACCGTCTAACTGCGCCGCTCTCTTTAGCGTGCGAGAGCCGTCACGCGCGCTTGACCTTCTTGAGGGAAGGTAGTGCCCCTTACAGCGCGACGCCTACACGATATGTAGTCAGCCGAGTTGCCCGTCGGTGCGATGACACGAGCGTTTTTTTCTCATTTGTGTTCCAACTTTCTGTAGGGAAGCTAATTTTCGCGATAGGCTCAACTTGCCTCTCTCACGTTAGCTGTAGCACGCCCGAAATCAAGAACACTAAAGCTAGACATCTTCACCCGAGCCACCTCGAAACACTCGACTCGCCGGCGAAATTTGCTGGGGTATCGCGCCTTGCGCGATACCGTATACTTTAGGGCCGTTTGTCAAACCACAAGGCGCTGCTGTCATTCTTTCCTTTGTAAGCGTCTCAACAGTCGAAATGGTGCTCAGACGGTGCTTTTGTGTAAGCAAACAACGGAATGTCTATTACTTAAGAGAAAGCCTCATAAGTCACATCAAACGCAAAAAGTGACCGTCGGCGTCGGCGGCGTCAACAAGGCGCGTCAATTATCATGTGATGACATTATCAGGACGTCAACGATTCAGAATTTGTGGCGTTAATATGACGCCATCAAACGTGACGGCATATCATGACTTCATCACCTGACATCGTCGCTTTGTCAAAAGTGGACCGATCCCGGAAGCCCTGCAAATCCACGTGAAGTGCGGAAAGCTTCCAACGCCTCCGATCCCGGAGCCAGTGCACAAACACAAACTCAAGTTTTGCGGCTGGCCAATTTGTATCCATCAATGGAATGCGAGGCTTGCCGCGGCGAGGTTAGCCCAATAGTTTCAGGCCTATAGCGTGGTCTCGTGGATGATTGGTCGCGGCCTTCTGATTCAGCCTGAGAAGTACTTATTGTATCGAAGGAATTGTAATTTTTTCGCATAGATTCAATGGTAAATTGCCGTAAGGGTGGCGCCCGCAGCGCTGACATTACCGGGGATTTGGCTTCTTTTGAAGTACGAAAAGTCCTTACAGTAAATAGTTAAGGTGTACCTCAGACGTTAGCAGTTGTAGCTGTAGTGTGCGGGCAACTGCCATTAAAAGACGAAATGCGAAATTGCTTGCAGGTTTGCCCATGCTGCTGTTTGTATCAAAAGAAGGATGCCCAAGCTCGTTCTTGGGCCAGAATTGTTGAAACTACAAGATGAGTGTGTAAAACTTCGATAACACAATAAATACGGGAAGTACATTGACAGCTGTGCCATCTTGGCCAAATAAATTATATATTTGGGAGGCAGTACATATACCTTGGCTTAATTGTCTGTTGCAATGATGGTCCTATCTAACAAAATAAACAAAAAGAAGAAATGAGCGCCTCGAGCAATGCCCCATATCTGGAAAAGAACGATTCAGAATTTAGTGGAATTTCGTTTTTTCCTCCTTTTTTTCAAGGAACAAAACGCGCATAGTAAAGTGTAAACAACGGAACGCATTGCATGCGCCTACGAATCCCATTCAGTGGAAAATTTTCTTTCGGTCGCGCAGGTCGTCGAATCCGCGGAATTGTCCTTGTTGCGCGCAGGAAGCGATCAACCATGTCGGACGTCCTGGTTTTGCGGCACATGTGAAACCGAGCGTCGCATTTTTCATATTTCGCCTCATATCGGTTCGCGGAAGTAAACATCCTTTTTTGTGTGTGTTTATCTATTTTGAATCATATCGTGTGAATACCGCTTACTGGTTTAGAATAACAGAGAGCTGAGCTCCTTGCATCTCGTTGACAATGAAACAGTTACACCCGGGGCTATATACAGGGTGTTTCAAGAAATGCGTTCAACCTTCTCAAAAAATCAGGAAAATGCGATATTTGATTGCTGCCTTCAGAATTGGTTTTTCTGTAGTGGTATAAATTTTAAGATGGTTAAAGAAATTATTTGGGAGTGTAATTAAAAATGTTAAATTAATTAACTTTTTATTAGTGGAGTTAGGTGGTTGTGTCAAATGGGAGAATTGAAGTTCTTCATGCCAGAAACCCCACCCAACTTTTATATTTCGAAAAAGTGGCATCTAGTAATTATTACGAAGTAATGAAATTCAACTGAATTCGATGGCTTTCGCTGTTGAAAGCCGTTGCATTTCGTTGAATTTCATTACGCCACAACAATTACTAGAGGACGCTTTTTCGAAATCTCAAAGGTCGGATGGGTTCCTCGCATGAAGAACTTCAATTCTCCCATTTGACAGAATTACCTAACTTCACTAATTAAAAAGTTAATTATTGTAACTTTCTTAATTACTGTCCTAAATGATGTCCTTAACTACCTTAAGATTCCTGCCGCTACAGAAAAAGCAATTCTGAAAGCCCCGAGCAAATATCGCATTTTCCTTATTTTTTGCGAAGGTTGGACACATTTCTTGAAACACCCTGTATTATATGCCGCGCAAGGCTACTGCCTGTGTACTTCTCGTAGCTTCGGCAGTGCTGCAAGGTAGTAGGGGGATGGAGTATAGTGAATCATCGCACGCGTGATGAGACGATTGTAGATTCGGTCCAAACTGACGGCACAATGTTTTCTTATTCCGTTTTAATTCGTTTTGCTTTACTGCATTTCAATAAAAAAAAAACTACAAATAACATCCGCTATTCTATGTTTGGCTTAAATATCTGTCGGCTTCATGTGGCTCTGTAACAAGAACAAAAAAAGCAAAAGTGCCCCTCGATCGATTCTCTTTCTTTTGACAGTATCATTGGAGTTTGCTTGCTGTAGCTCATGCCTAATACAGCCATGAACACAAATGTTGCAGAGAACAAAATATGTCCACAAATATAGAAGAACACATAGTCCGCTTTGTTGGCCTGAAGAAGGCCATGCTCTCGTTTTATGCAAATGTTGAAGCGCACCTTAGTGCTGCGCCTTTGGTAACTGGTTTGTTCACAAAAGCCTGGAACGCTGCGGCGAATAGTCATCGTAAGCTTCTTTTGTGTACACGGCAGTTATGGTCTTTTTGCTGTATGAGTGTCAAATTTTTGCGTCGATTGCGTATTGAGCGTTTTCAAGTAGGATCGCATTAGAATTACCTAAAGCGATCTTTATGCTTGTGTTTTTGTTACAGTGACTGGGTTTGAATATTCCAGAATATTCCAGGATTTATAGCTTCGCGACTAGTGCAGGCTTTTACGCCCACCACTCATTCGCGCTTGTTGCGTGTCGCGCGACCGAAACAGAGCAGGGGATTTACGCTGTATATGACTGAGTGACAAATAAGCCTCGCGAATATAGGATGAGTCGCGTATGCAGGCTATAACAGATGCAGGATCGCGTGAATGATCCTGATTCATGGACGGACTAACCGAAAGTTTATTAATGCGACGAAAGGGGCTAGTTGGTTCATGTTGGCTTGGTGATGCGCTTACGGTAGGGAGACGTTACAAAGTACACAGGACACAGTGTTAACGGGACGTGTGTCCTGTGTACTTTGTAACGTCTCCCTACCGTAAGCGCATCACCAAGCCGAAAGTTTAGCTTCACCGATGCACCAACTTTGCTGCATGTTGCCGGTTCGTAGAAGAAAACTCATATCAACAGGTGTTCAAATAACAAAAATATCCGTTGTTCCGCGGACCCAAATAGCTACATCAGAAATAACGACACGATGTTAAGTTAAACGCTTCTTCTCGGTTATAAATGATTATCGTTACGAAAACTGTTGCAGCAAAACGTGCTCCTCTTCTTTTGCGTTATTGTGTGTCTGTGTCTCTTTACTCGCCACGTGTCTGAATGCAGAAGTCTTGATTTCCATTTGGAAGCTATCGGGATCCCAGTTCCCCGTCGGGTCTTTTCGCATCGGTAATTCAATCGAATCTGCTAGGGAATGGTGTCGAGAGTGCCATGCAGCCTCTGCCAGTTGTGTTCAGTACAGCTAAGGTACTGTCCCAATAACTCCCCGGCATCAGAAATCCTACCACCATAGTCAACTTATGGTCATCGCATCATGGAGGTTCAAAGAAAAAAGCTCAGCGGTCAAGGTTCATCACAAATCATGTTTTATTAATTTTCTCCATCTTTTTTTTTTTTCAGAAACATTGCTGTAGTAATCATGCACTCATTGTTTTACCGCTTCGACGCTTACGTAAGCTCGGGTGCACGGGGGCGCATCACACGCGATGGAGCCGTGTGTGTGTTCAAAAGCTTACGCAGTACTGCAGAGAATAGATTCAACGCGGTGCATTGGACGAAGGAGAGAAGTATAATGAGAGGTCCGGAGGTGTCAGCGAGTGGTCGCACAGTGCCACCATTGGCTGCACAAGGCGCACGGAATGGAACTGCCGGATGATTATAGGTGTCGTGCACGCAGACACAGACACACACACACACGCACACGGTATGGCGCAAACAGGCGGACGCGAGGGTTCATTACAGGGTGTTATTCAGACAAGGTAGTCCCCGCAGAAGAAGACAAACTGGAGCATGGATCCAACGCTGTCGCGGTCGACCACAAACTGCGAGATCGACTCTGTGTTCCCAAAAGGAATTCGGATTCTCTTCGATCGAGGATTTGTACTTCCACACTACTGACGTGGACGCATACCGGCGCAACGCCTGGATGTAGAAATCCCCGTGATTGAAATCTGTGTGCATTTTATTTGCCCTGCTGGTGCGGAGGCACTATTTAATGTGCTGTGACATATCTCGACCCGAATATTTAAGCAAGAGAAAAGAAAGGACAATCCTAGGGAGATGGTTCTAGGAACATTAGAATTGAGCAATATGAAAACGCGCACGCAAGCAGGCTCCCTCTAGTATCGCCCGTTAAGGTGCATGGTTGGATACAATGCGTAGAGGCTGCAAATCCACTCATTATGGCGACTCGCAGGTTCCATTTACGGGCACCTCGATCGCAGTCTAACGGAGACACAGCCCGAAAACTAACGCGTACTGTGGTTAGGATGCATGGTTAAGAAACTAAATATTGTCCAAATACATTTTGAGAATGTCAGTGTAATGTCACTAAATATAGACAGCGATTCAGGTATTTTAATTCGTATCGGTAATTTCGTACAGATGTGAGTGATCATTTACCACAACACCGAAGGGACGAAAGAGGGAGATATTTAATAAGGGCCCGTGTCTTTTGTTAGCCACTACTTAGTGAAACCAACCGATAATGAAGCTGAGGAAGGTTTATATAGGAGACATTACTTGTGTGTTTTAACTGTCGTATAGTAATTATGAGATAAATGGAAAGGACTTAAAGTGGATAAAATATCAGCTTGCCGCAGGTAGGGCTCGAACGTACAACCTTGGAATAACCCGTCCGATGCTCTACCATTTGAACCGCAGCGGCGGTCGCTTTCCCATCCATTTTATTTATTAGCTTCATTGTCTGTTGGTTTCATTAGATAATGTCGAACATAACAAACGGGCCCTCGATCAATCCCCCTTCTTTCTTTCATTCATAGCGAGGGTTCTCTCCTGGCACACTTGACGCCTTAGGTGGTATGCGAGAGTTTATTGGTCAGCTTACAGCCCGTAAGAAGATCACGTGCTATATGACGCCACCCGGCAACAAAAGAGTGTTCCACACTCGCCGTCATGGCTCCGAGCGGCGCTGGCTGACACTCCCAGAATTAAACTAACATAGGAAGGAAAACAGGAAAGGAGAAGGCCGAGAGGTTAACCAGAAACATTTCCGGTTGGCTACCCTACACTGGGGATCGGGGAAGGGGAATACAAACGCCCAATAAAATGGATGCGAAAGCGGCCGCCGCTGATGCACAGTTGGTATAGCATCGGACGCGTTATCCGAAGGTTGCGGGTTCGGTCAAGTTTATCTTTCACCGACTTTAATTCCTTTCCCTTCATGACATAATTACTATAATGCAGTTAAAACATACAAGCAATGTGCACTATTCTTTCCTTGGCTTCGTTGTCTTTCCGTTTCATTAAGTTATGTCTAGCAGTGAAGGGAGGCCTTAAAAGATCCTTGATCCTTAACGGCGTGGTTCAAAGCCCGGTGTCTCAAATACACGGCCCTCGATGCTTTCATTAAGGGCCCGCCGCGGCAAAGAAAAAAAGAAGAAAAGAAGTCTCCATCCAATATACCGTTTTGAATTTTCTTATTACATTAAATATGTTAGTGGCCTACAAACACATGACTGGTTTCAAGCAATATTTTTCGTGAGGCACCCCATGCCGTCACCATCTCTTGAGACACAATGGTTAAAGAAAACTATATTTGAGAATCGGCGTCCATATTTCATTCATTCTCGAGATCGGTATCTATGTGTTGTTCGAATGCTGCTGCCGAACCTCTTTCAGGAAAGATCCATATATAAGATGCTGGAAGGGGCACCTTTTAAATGGCAACTTTTGCTGACATTTTCTACAAACTACCTCCCCCCCCCCTTTTTCTTCTACCTCCTCGGTCCCGGCTCTTGCGGGACTAAATTTCGTCACTACAGCCCACTGGCTGAGGTGAGTTTGAGACCCCCGCTCTAAGCTGTTGCTTACCAGTGCTGCTTTTGTTTTTAGGAAACACACACACAAAAAGAAAAAAAAAGACAAGATTATGGCAGTTTCGCACCAGTGGTGCCAAGCCTGACGGAAGAGCGCAGCTGGGTGGCCTTCCTTGTTCCTCTTTATTTATTTCTATCTTTCTTCTCTTTCTCTCTGTTTCTTGGATCTCTTTTTCGTAAACGCTTATTTCTATTTCTTTCTTTCTCTCTCTATTTCTTTCTCATTTTCGATCTTTTTATCTTTATTTCTCTTTCTTCCCTTTCTTTTTTTTCTCTCTCTCCCTTGCTTTTTCTTGTTTTCTCTCTTTCTGTCTTGCTATCTGTTTTTCTTATCTCTTATTCACATCTCTTTCTTTATATCTCTTTCTTTCTGTGTTTCTAAAATCTCTCTGTCTTTTTCTGTCATTATTCCCTTCAGTTCTCTCTATTTTGCTCGTCCTCTTTCTTTTCTACCTTTTCCTTTCTCTCTCGCTCTTTCTCGCTTCCTTTCTTTCTCTTTTTTTCACGTGATCGTTTGACACTCGCACCTGCTGTACACACTAGTGGGGCTTGCCCAATTCCTATGGCGCATACCCACTTGAGTAATTTTCTGGTGACACCGCACAAACTACGGCGAGCTACAACAGCCTCGCTGTTAAAAATACAACCCAATATTTCTTAGCGTAACACACACACACACGCTCGCTCCCTTTTTCTTGCCTTACTTTTTCAATACGAAGGTATTCGAGCCGCACAAGTACCGCAAAGAAAAAAATTACACCATCTCCCGCTAAAGGGGACCATGAGGCGATGCGAAGCCGGAGCACTTGCACGATCGCGTTCCGTTGGCGTTCGTTGGGCATGCTACCGACCTCGCGTCGTGGAACGCGAAGAGGGACGCTACGCGCTCTTCGCTAGCTGGAGATGCGCGCTGGCGTATCTTCCAGCTAGCCTGGCCGTTAATTCTCACAGGGCGAGCGGGGAACGCGGTCGACAGGCGGGCGAGAGGGGGGAGCGTAGGAGAGGAGAGAGAAGGGGAGGGGACGCGCATGTGCTCGAGCTCATCGCGGCGTTGCGCAGGAGAGAATTTCGGCATGTCTAGCCCGCGTTTCAGAGGAAGAGTGGAAAGGGGGAGGGGAGAGGGGTATGGGAGAGGGGGAGGGGAGAGGGAAAGTGGAGAGGGGAAGGGGAGAGGGTATGCGCATGCGCAGTAAGGGTGGTCACGCCGCACACCACCACCACCACCACCACTGGATTGAGCTCCGCCTTAAGATACTTCGCATCTAATAGCGTAGGCAATAAGCACACCTAGGCAAGAAGACCCGTTGGTCCGCACGAGCCTAGTTTAAGCTCGTCGGTTCACTTTTGCGGAGCAAAATACAGTTACCTAAACCACTCTTACGCTCAGAATCCGCAGAGGCACAACTGCGCCGCAGTTTACCAATCGGAGCTCGTCGCTGTTGCAAACGCTGCTGCTGAGCCTTCTCCTGTGCATGATCAGCAAGATTATGCAGTGAGGGCTCTACATTTGGCATAGAAAACGCATGCACTTGAGGTGGTTGGTGCATATATTGAGCAGAATCGGCTCAGATGAACAGGCATAAGAACGACAAAAAAGCGCAGCGGTCTGTGCCCGTCTGGTGCTTTTGCTCGATTGCACTGTTCCTGTACAAATCCGTACTTACCAAGGGACGTCTTCCTCTTGCCCAAGTACACCTAATATTTGTCTAAAGCTCTATCTGCGTTAATATTGCTGCGCGAGTCACAACAGTAATAACAAACACCAATAAATAAACCAAACGTACTGAAAACACTTTATTGTAAATTCAGAAGCTCCTCTGTGGCGTAACACGTGTGAAGCGTAAAAGCTGCAGTTTAACGTGTTCATACCCAATGGCTTAGAACCTACAAAATTCTTCGCCTTATTACGTAACATTATTCTGAAACGGGGAGAGTATCTATTTTAGTTAAGATAGACTGAACCCATCGAGCAAAAATAGAACGTTTTATGATATGAACTCGAAAAAGAAGTCTTAAAATAAGTCGATAAATTTCTTCTGCGTACTTAAACGTTTGCGGAACTGCAGCTCCCTTTGTGGCATCAAGGTTCACATGTTCCCCCGTGAAGTCAAGCTATTGTTGTAGACAGTGGAACAGCTCTGCATGCATCCTTTCTAGTAGAAATTCGCGGCTTGTGTCCAGCCCAGCGGCGGATGCGTTATCAAAAGCACACGTGTTCGTTGAAAAGCCGCAAGTGAGCGATCGCGTGCAACTGCATTTCTTAAGGCGGAAGCATTAAATACCTCATCAAATGCCAGAACTGACCGTCAGCGCAAATCATCATCACCTGATGACGTCACCATACGACACCGGCGTCACAAATCGCCAAAATTTGTGACGTCGTCATGCCGTCACTATGACGTCACATACCGTGACGCCAGATGATGACATCATCGCATGACATCGTAGCTTAGTCAAAGGTGGGCCGATCAGAGAGGCAGTGCAGAACCATGTAAGGTGCAGAAAGCTTTCGGAGGGGACGAGGGAGGATCAATACATCCACTGAGAAGAGAACGAAAACGAAGATGGCTGTCACCTTCGAGTACTCTGAGGCGAATGCATAACGGGCTTTGTGAGTTTCTTTCGTCGTGTGGGTAGAATATATTAAGACGAAAGCTTTAAATCTATATTTCAAGGTCGCGTTGATACAAGATACACAAGATATCACATAAACGCCCGTGCTGCGCCTTCACTTCTAGCCTTCACGGCTAGAAGGAACCACGTGCCACAGCTTTCTCAGTGCCGTTTCTGACGTTTTTGCGGCTTTGTTATTATTAGCGTAAATTTCGAAGATGTCATACTTTCCGGTGCGCTGAAGACAAGGCGATACAGTGTACACGCAAAAACATTACAAATCGTTTAAGTTTGTAATGCAATATTACGTTAGAAACGAGACATATCTGTATCACACACGCGTTTGAAGCCGTAAGGACGAAGCTTAGGCAAAATGAAATAACTGCACACAATTTACACGTTGACTTAAAACCATGCGTGACGCTCCGGTTTCCAACAGCCAGAGTACCACCCTCTTCTAATTTTTGTAGGAGTCACGATGTACATTTGGCCTTAACAAAGATTTGGATTCGTTACCACATCCAGAGGCCAAAATGCATCGTAGACGTTGAGTTCTTGGTTTACACGTTCTTCTATGCGAGATATGTGGGCATTCCATTAAAGCGACTGGTCCGATTCTACTTCCGCAAAACGACGGGTCCAGGTGTGCTATACGGGCACCACCACGGAATTAATTAAAAGTCTCGCGTGCTTGTATTCTGCTTCTTTTCTTAATTAATTTTTTTCTCAGAGAGACCGCACGCGGAGATTTTTCAGACGTAGTATGGTTTGCTGCCCTCCTTTAAAAAATTTCACAAAATCGACGCTCATATGACTGGTCACTTTAGGTGAACAGGGAGTGAGAAAGAGACGTGGGGGAGACACAAGGGGGTTATGATGCTGAGTCCAATTAGTTGCCGTGTGCAGAGGAAATGGGACTGATTGCACATGTGAAAAGTATTGTCGTGATCCAATCTTTTTTCAGAGTTATCAAAATCTGCTCTTGGAAAGCAGTAACTTTCCAACGCTCTCAAGGCGTGCACTTGTCAGCTTCTAGTATAATAATTGTTTTACTGGTTGAGCTATTAAAAATTGAAGGCAGTTGGCGGGATAAGTCGCGAAAGTTTGACAACAAGACCAGTGCCTGCTGTAAGATGGTTTTATATGAGTATCATAAAGGTAGATGAAGAAAACCTTAACATGGTAATGGAAAGACTCTGGAATACCGCGCGCGCGTCAACATGACCCCAATTTTCCTGAACTTATTTAGAAATTTTGTATGTTAGACCTCAAAAGCCAGTGCGTTTCTGTGTGTGTGTGTGTGTGTGTGCGCGTGTGTGTGTGTGTGCGTGTGTGTGTAAGGGGGGGAGGGGGGTTAACGCTTTTGTCTGACGCGTATGAGTGCCGCTGTGTGGCTGTGTTTACATTGCGCGTGCGTATTTGTACGTTCCTGCGTATGTAAATGTGCGCGCGTGTGTGATAATGTGTGTAAGTGTGTGTGTCTATTGGTGCACTCGTGTGAAGGTACGAAAAGAGTGCACATGTGAATACACGTGTGCGTGAGTTCACAACAAGAGTTGAGTTCATCTCTCCTTTTGCTTGTTCATTTCCAGTTTTCATGTAGCTCCCTGATTGTAGCTAGGCCTGGCGAACGCTCGGTCTTGCCTGCAAGGCTGCTTTCTTTGTTTTGCTCACTGTCAATACGGTAATTTCACTAGGACGGACAGCTTCTTCATGCTACCTGAATGCGACTGCCACGGTCTCAGAAAGCCCCTCTGGAATTATCGTGGCGCACAAAAGCACGTGATCGTGTGCAGACATCGGGCAGGTAGTCAGGGCCCGCACTGAGGAAATGAAGGTTAGGACGTGCACAGGTGCCGCCCTTCACTGTGCGCGCACGGCGCTTTCGTGCAACACGAAGGGAGGAAAACATGTGCAGAAAGCACATCTCCGTCACGGCCATGCACCACCTGCGCTCAACCGAACGCCATGTGCCTCGTTTTTTTTTTTTTTGGTTGCGCTTTCTTAATTTTTTTATTGCACTGACTATGAGATAGCAGTCGAAGAATGTCTCTTTAGATGATCCCAGCTTACCGGCAGTTGTTCTTGTGGTACATCAATTTCGCTTCAGTGAACCGAAACTTGCTATTGTTAAATACCTGTCTTGCATTTTTAGCAGTATTTTTTCATACTCGTTTGATGTTTGTTCCATCGGCATTGCTGTGGCCTTCGTCTCATCACAGTGCAACGTTGACAAATACAAAGCTTTTGAATTCTTACACATCAAATCGCTCTCTTTCTCTATGGAGTTTTCTGCAGAAGTATACTGACAGAAAAGCCATATGAACGCAAAATCAAAGCCAAGAAGACTATAATATGCAAGCGCAAATCGGGAGACACCAATTAATGTTCCCCATAGCCTTATCTTACCCGGGGTGCTTTCACCTTGAGAAATATTAAAGAACAGCTTGATGAAGGAACTTTTCTACTGAAATGCCCTTGTTCGAATTTCACACCAAACTGGCCTCCTCAAAAATAAACGATAACCATAAATACGAAATTTTATTTTGACATCTTCCTTCTGAAGAGAGTGCCGGGCTACCAGCTTGATTTCATATTTCCAGAAGCTACACTACACTGCTGGTGGACCATCTTATTAAAAAAAAAGTCGACCGCAATGTGATCTCTCGTTTCTTCATTGGCGTGGGCTCTATGTGATGTTATGCTGACGAAGTGACGAATCATTAATCTCAATTACGTACTTAATAGCCAACCAAATGCGCTAAGCGCAACGAAGTACGTTTTTCTGAATGTGAAAGAGGCACATATTTGCTTCACGTGATGCTACAGCTGTGGGCAAACAATATCAACTGCAGGAACTCAAGAACTCGTACACCACTCAAAATACAAGTATGCTTTGACAGGCTCTTGAAGGGACCAGCGATCGACCGACAAAAGAGTCACACGAGCTGGAGCATTGTGACTGTGTGGTTAGGAGCGAACACACAACACCATGCAAAAGAAAAGTACAACAGTGGGACAAATTAGTTATGTGTATTAAGTTGTTTCCTTATATTTCATTATACCCCCCCCCCTCCCGCATGTATATTTTACTTAGTTGTATGCATATTGAGGGCATCCTGAAATAATGTAAAGAAATAAATGTTTTGATGCCTTCTGACACCTCACGAAAGCTCGCAAAGGACCTCTGTGATAATGTTTAGTGATTCAATAGCGAATACATGAGCATCGAGTGACATTTAATTTCTCTCGTCGAGCAATGACGACTTGGCGAGAGCCTGAGTGCAGTTTGAGTATCTGCAGTGGAAGTTTGACTCTTTGAAAACGTTTTATTCGTGATTCACCCGTAGTACCGGCCACGATAACTGTATTTTCAACTAAAGCGTTCTTTGCAAACAGTGATAAGATAAGAAAAACACCAGAAAGAGCGTTTTGGCGTGGTTCAGTAACACGTAGCAAAATTACGCGGGCATGAGAACGATAGTCGCTGCGACAAGTGCAAAACAAAACTGACAATAAATTCAGTAAATCTACAAAACTTGCTACACACCTATCCACAGAGTTCTCAGGCAGCCAGATGAAGCTACGGAGAGGACGACGATGAAAGGTCAAATATTTATCGTGAAACACCTTCAGGGGTTGTACTGCTATTTTGTGCAGCGCCTTATTACTGTCGACCTTACTCATCTGAAGAACACAAATCAAATGATATTGCTTCAATAAAAAGCTTACTATGCAGAATAAAGTAAAAAAAAAATACTTGGCGAAATTTGCCATTCCATGAATTTCATACAATTCGAAGAATAAAGCTGTTTTATCGCAAATACATCTGCTTACATGTAACATAATCAATCACGGCGGTTCACTTCACGTTTCTTTTAAATATTGGCTGATGTAAAACAAACGAAAATGCCGCAAGAAAATTTGCATGGTTGAACGCGGTTAGACCAAGTTTGTCGAGCGATAGCTCGGTTTGCCTTGCTTTCGCACAGGACAAGACCAGTGATTTGCAGAGATATAACTTTATTGCGTGTTTTAGTCTAGGCAAGGACGACGAGACGTCTACACGCTTCAACTACACGTCGCAAAAAGGATGCCGCTGCTCGGCGCCGTCGGCAGCACGAGCACGCAGTGAACGTGGATGCAGCCAGCGCCTCCTTATATGGTGGCAGCACAAAATATTCACCTTGAGCCGCTTTCCATTTTCGCGGACGCGCCATACTTGTGTTTCGCTGAAGCTGTTTGGCCGGTGTTGCGATGACACGCGAGATGCTTGGAACGAATAACGCGATTAACGCGCTGATACCCTGGAGAAACGTCGGGGCAAACTCATCGGCTAAAGCCCCTTGATTTTGGAAGTAGCAACACTCTCCTCCGCGCGCGCGTTTTCCTCCTCAATTCTCCTCGGATTTCTCCCCTCCCCTGGCCGGCGCGGTGCGCACGGCACGCTGAATCCTCCACTGGCTCGCCGCAACCGCATTAGAATCGCTGCGCGTGCTTGTTTATACGGCCCCTAGAAGCATTAAATGAGAATCTGTCCCTTCAAAACCGTCGTGACGAAAGTGTGCTTCCGATAGAACATAATGACGAATATATTTTTTTAAGACGCTGCGATAAATAGAAGCGGATGCACTTCGAAAAAAAAAAGAGCATGCCGACTGGCGGCAGAGCGGTTTACTTCACCGTCGCCGCTTCGACTGTCCGTAACGCGGAGGTGTATTAAGCGCATATAATGTAAGCAGCATAAAGTATAGTCCAGAATTTCATTCCTAATTGTTGTCATGATGAGCTCAAAGAAGGTAGCCAAGAAGAAATGTGGTGGTTTACTTAAATTGAATTGGTCGAAATGAGTGGGCGCGAAGCTTTTTTGTGCCAATGCCGCTGTCAGACACGTACGCACGCACACATATACACACGCGATACAGGCACGCATGCACGTACATACACACACACGCACATATACACGCGCGCGCACACGCGAAACAAACACGCACATACATAACCACGCACGTACACACTACAGACACGCACGCACACACATACACACGGGATACAGACACGCACACACGTACACACGCGTAGTACAGACATGAACGAACGCACATACAATGCGCACACATACACACGCAATACAAACACGCACACACATACATACACACTCGCATATGCAAGCGATACAGACACGCACGCATATACATGCACACGCGATACAGACACGCACGCACATACATACATACGCACGCTATGCAGGTACGCACACACACGCTACACGCGCCCACATACATACACACGCGGTACAGTCGCGATAGACACGCACGTACATACATACACACGCGGTATATTCGCGATAGACATGCACGCAAGCACATACACATGCGCGAATATATACAAGCCCACGCACGCACAGGCGGCGCACACATACACACACTGATAGGTGCGCACACGCACATACACACGCGCCAATACAGACATGCGCAAACGCACGCAGGAGCATACATGCACACACACACACATACGTGCGCGCACGCACACACAGGCGCGAAGACACACAAACGCACGCACACGATGGCGCGCACATTGACAAACCTACGCACACGCAGGTGCACACATGCATTCACATACACACGCAACTACGCGCGCACACGCACCTACACACGCAAGCGCACACATGGACACATACAAACACGTATGCACCCGCACACACACGCCTGGAGGGTTCAGGCCTGGAGGGTTCATGGCGTGCGCGAGCAACTAAAAGCGCGCGAAGTTTGCTTGCGCGCGCTTTTCGTGACGTCAGGGTCACCTGACTGGGAGGTTTCGCGCGTCGCAGCCACTCAGCGTTGCGGATGCGCCGGCTTCACGAAAGAGAGGGTGAAAATAGAGGAGGTTGACGGCGCGGCGAGAGTGCGGCGGCGTGGATAAAACAGCGCCGCTACTTTCCAACACCAAGGGGCTTTATCATTGGCGAGTACTTTGCGCCATCTAGCGGGTACTGCGTCAACAATTTTCTGAGGCGCTGGCGCCGTTAAAGACGCTGGTATGAGCATGGCTAAGTTTGAAGGTCAGATACACGGAACGAGGCGTTTTCTGGGTGTGTGCCTGGAGAAATAGATATCTCGATGTAAAAATGAAGGTCGTGTTTTTAAATGCTAAACGTTTCATACCGAACCTTTCGCCCTTTGAGCGTTTCTATCTACGTCTATCTATCTATCTATCTATCTATCTATCTATCTATCTATCTATCTATCTATCCATCAGCCGCCTACATCTGGGTGCTCTGATGATCGCCTCCTTAACTTGGTGTAGACCGAAATTGGCATGGGAGGATAAGAGGATTTGAGGAATATGACTTTCGGGTCATGACATGAATAACGCAAAAATCATGTCGAGTACGTCGTTAAGCCCTTACCTCCAGACACGTGGGGCACATACCCGTTTATCAGGGGCCGCGGTGTACGGGTATGCGCCCCATGTTATTGACAGTTTATGTCTACCAAGGAACGGCGGGAACAGACATCGGTATGCGAGACTTTAAGAAATACCGACATCGGCAGCGTTGGCCCGACGAATGGAAAGAATAAAAATTAGGATCCCAGCAGGAATCGAACCCAAGCATTCTGCGTGGCAATCAGGTATTCTACCACAGATCCACGCCAGGTCTATAAACTGGTTTGGAAAAACAGCCTATGCAGGCGTAATGTCGGTGCAACGTCGATTGTGATTGTGGTGCTCGCTACACAATCGTACAAGAAAGCAGTAAACAATACATATGTACTCCTACGATACAGGCGTCATATCAGATTAACGTCTGTGGTTCCAGTGTTGGCTCCGCTTTTATAGCAGTCTAATATTACATTTTTATACCTATTATTTGGCAAGCTGTATTGAAACACTGTTCGACTCCGGAGGAATACATTATCGAATGTTACGTATGATATTCACATGATTACACCATAAAGTGCACTTTGTTTCGATAATACTGACGTATGTACTCTAACGTGAAGGCTGACGTTACTTTGCGCCATAAGGTACCCTTTAAACGCCAGTGTTGTCGTTGTCGACGTTCCTTGTAAGCCCACGATGTGCACACAGCTACAACACTTACAAAAACACGTCGATCCACCTCGTAATGCTTGGCTGAAAGCTATAAAATACAGCATAGAAGTACTCGCTGACTGCTTCGCATGAAACCGATTCCAACAACGCGTGGAATCTGCAGATGTTTTTCACTTGTAACATTCATGTACGTATTATTTCGTATTATGTCGCAATGAAATTTGCCATACGAGATATTGACGCTTGCCGTGCAGAGTCTATATTGCGTTGCGGATATTTACGCTTGCACAACCTGTTCGGGAGAAGTATCTGGGAACTCAGCGGCGAAACAACTTGCGGCACATGTTTGTACCGCTTCGTACGGTACTGCTTCGTCTCTAAATTAACTAAGCGCGCAAAACGGAACGGGACCTGAAATAAAGTAACAATACTTCATTGTATTCAATAACAACAGTTCATTAAGCATACTTCAATAACAACAAGCTGAATGACATTTGTTCAATGTCTAGGGCTATGGAATGTGTGTTGGTTTACGGGAATGAAAGCGCGAACTTTCTCTCAGTGCGTTAACTATACGCAAAATGCACTGTTATTCTATCATCTTCTTGCTATATAGTTAAATATAGTGCTCTATAGTTGCCACCAATAGGAGAGGAAGCGAAACATAACGAGACAAATAGGTAGATATATAGAGAGAGAAAGAGAAAGGAGAAAAAAGTCACAGTTTCGCCGCAAGGGCGAAGCAATGAATGCGATAGCAAGGAACTAATGCTATACGAAGTGAGGCTCGCCAATGGATACTCTCAGTTTGAACAGCGCTTCTGTTGCAAAGGCGGCCGAAGCAGCGAAGGAAACTAGCGTGCTTCAAGTGTTGAGCTGTGACACTTGATAGTTCGCGCTCATCTTCTGTTTGTTCGTTTGGCGGCGTCCCTGAGCTCGAGTGACATTCGTACGCGCCGTAACATGAGCGCGGACATCACGGTGAAAGCGTGAAACATCCCTCTTCCCCTCAGCACGAGAAAACCGCGCGAGCAGACAGCGGAAGGGCAAGGTTCTCCCTGCGCAAACATAACAAGAAGCGAGCGCGCTCGCCGACGACTTTTAAATCCACCCGTCGCGCTCCTAACGCCATCTGGCTGGTAATGAAGAAACGCTTATAAGCGCCTAGCGTCTCTGACTCCGTCCAGCGGTAAATGGTGTGTATATAACGCTCGCCGTTAGCTATAGTGGAGGATCTGCGTTTCGTGGCGTAGTGGATAGCGCCACTCGCTGCGGAGCAAGAGGTCCATGGTTCGATTCCGCGCTTCGGAAGCATTTTTCTGAATTATTTTTCTTTGGGGCTTCTATATATATATATATATATATATATATATATATATATATATATATACATACATACCTATACATATACGGTGCATGACGGGCGACGGCGACGGCAAAATTCAGCCGAGACTGTCCATATAATTGCTATCGCAATAAAATGTGTCATTCACGCTATAATGCCTGGCAGAGACTTAGTACAGAGTTTTGACTTAAGTGACGCCCGCACCGGACATGAGTTTCGAAACAACAGATAATTGGGCCAGTTTTTCCTGGTTCCTCATTTCCACCATTCGGCAAACATCACCTAGGGTTGAAAGCGGGGCTAATCGATAATCACTAGAGGAAGCACGTGCACTGCAATATAGGTCAGTTGAGAACTCGGGTTAAAATGTCAAATAAATTGTGTGCAGAAATCCGCATTTAACAAGATTGATCCACAAACAGAAATCGCTGTACCGATTCAACTTAGGCCATCTGTAAAAACAACATTTTATCGGCTTCGGCTAGGCAGTGCCTATAATAAGAGCTTCCTGTGTACGGTAGTGTACCCAAAAGTAACCGGAATAACGCTGCGCTGGGCGGAGCCAGTGTAGTATGCATTTCTCCCGCTAGGCGAGCGTCGCGCAACTCCGTTGGTGTAAATTGCATCCGGTGGGTTTTCTAAGGAATGTTTTCGCTGGGTACAGCGATTTTTTCGCGAGGTCGGTTTCACCCGCTCTGCGTTTCTTCTTGCTTTTTTTTTTTGGTGATGGCAGATTAAAGTGGACAGCAGGTGGCTGTGAAATTTTTTTCTTGCTCCGGCAAAATGACTCACCGCTTACGAGGACGCTGCGATGCAAAAAGCTTAAGGGCATAAGTGATTTTCTCTTTCAAAAAAAATTTCGGCAGATCCCACGTACCGTGGGACTCGATGTTATGCGAAGCATGCGGCGGGTAGGTGACTGTGGCGTAACTTTTTTTACTGAGCGACACGTTACAAAATGACGCTAAATATTTGTATAAATTCTATACACGCACATATATATGTTGATGAACCGCATATGTGTTATATATCCAGCTGTTTACGGTGGGGTAACGCTGCCAATGGCAACGTGGGTATTACCAACACCAGAACCGGTAAGCTGATATGTAGTGCCTATACGTGTCCCGAGAACGCACGCACGTTTCACGAACCAGTGTGCATGTGTGCAAGAGGTTCTTGACAGTTCTGGAACAAGGGCATGATCACTGAGCACTAGCAGCTGGTCATGACTTGATATCGGATCCGGTCGTGATCGCGGAGACGAGGGGTCCATGTGTAGCGAAGTATGAGGTATAGTACCGCTGTTGGAAATCGGGGATGCCTCGGTCACTTTGTCGATAAATTATCTGTAGATAGAGCCGGCGACGAGTCGGAACCTGAAGTCACCCTTCGCGTTGGTGAGGTATAGGCCGTCGAGGCTGGTAGGCCTGGATAGTGCTGAGTAGACCAACATCAGTAGATGGTGTTTGTCGTATTCGTAGACTACCTGGGCGTATGTGCCCCACGTAGCCTAGTCTACAAAGCGGCTGTCAATCAATCTGGCATCATCCTCGGTCAGCATGAGGCCATCGCCCAGCCTCATTAGAAATGAAGAGGACACCGCGTCGTTCTGGTGGACGAAATGCACTGTACGGTGCAGTGATGTGGATATCATATGTAACTTTCGTTAATGTATTCCTCCGGGGTCGAGCAGTGCTTCAGTATAGCTTGCTGAATCATAGGAATACAAACGTAATGTTTATTAGACTGCTATAAAAGCGGAGCCAACACTGGAACTACGGACGTTAATCTGATATGACGCCTGTATCGTAGGAGCATCATGTAGTGTTTATTTCTTTCTTGTAAAATTAGATAGCCAGCACCACAACCACAATTGACGTTGCATCGATATTACGCCTGCGTAGGCTGTTTTTCCAAACCAGTTTATCGACCTGCCGTGGCTCAGTAGTAGAATACCTGATTGCCACGAAGAATGCTTGGGTTCGATTCCTGCTGGGATCCTAATTTTCATTCTTTCCATTCTTTGAGTCAACGCTGCCGATATTGGTTTTCCTTAACGCCCTAGCATTTAAGTAGTTACCAATGTCTGTTCTCGCCGTTCCTGGGTAGATATAAACCGTCAATCACCTGTGGCGCATACCCGTACACCGCGGCCTGTGGTAAACGGGTATGTGCCACACGTGTCTTGTTGAACGGGTTTGAGGACGTACGCGACAAGATTTTAACGTTATTCATTTCATGACCCGCAATCCTATTCGTCAAATCCTCTTACCCTCCCATGCAAATTTTGGTCTATACCAAGTTAAGGAGGCGATCATGAGAGCACCCAGACGTAGGCGGCTAGATAGATAGATAGATAGATAGATAGATAGATACGTAGATAGAAACGCTCAAAGTGCCAGAGGTTCGCTAAGAAATGCTTCGCATTTAAAAAACTGGCGAAATGTCGCTTCATGCCAAACGTCGTCCTGGACGCACCTCAACTTCACGAACGGATGAAAATATCAAGGAATTTCGTGCACTTGCGCTTGAACAATTACAATGGACCATTGAAGGGTTGGAGAAGTTATCTGCAATAGCTTGGACCTCGGTTCAGCGAATTTTAACAGAAAATTTGGGGATCAGAAGCGTTGTTGAGAAATTTCTACCTCGAGCTTTTACGAAAGAGCAAACATATGGTCGAGTGAAATCAGGCCGTGCTTTGAAAGAACAGCTTCAAAGCTATCTAGACTTCCGCTTCAAGGTTGTCAGTCGCGAACGAAATTTCACATCCGCGCACTGTTCACTTCAAGCGGCACCAGAATTTAAAAAAAAAATGACAAGCGCACGAAACTGATTTCACGAAAAAAAAAAAATAACTGCACCCCCCAAAAAAAAAGCTTCCTGGGAGAATCCACCGGATGCAATGAATTCGAACGGTGTGGCACAATGCTTGGTTAGCGGAAGAGTTTCGTACTATTTTAGCTCCGCCCAGCGCAGCGCTATTCCGGTTACTTCTGGCTACACCCTCGTATAGCATGGATCCGCCTGGATCCATGCCTACGACTCAGTATTCCATCTGGCCTGCCCCGATCCGAGACGACCCTTCTCTGCCGCATGTTGCTTGGGGTGTCTTTTACGAACGCCTTTGCGTGCCGCATTGGAATGACAGACAGCGCTGCGTGTGACCATTGCGGCAATGACGAAACCATTGAACACATTTTATGTCAGTGCCCTCAGTACAGCTCTGAGAGACAGACCCTCTCAGCAGTGTTTGCTCGCCTCGACGACCAGCCGCTTTCTGAGCAGTCAATCTTGGAATGTCGGAAAGATCGAGCTTCACGCCAGAAAGCAACGAAGGCGCTGATGAAGTTTCTGCGAGCGACCCGCCTCGTTGAACGATTGTGACACTCCTGTGTGTGTGTGTGTGTGTGTGTGTGTGTGTGTGTGTGTGTGTGTGTGTGTGTGTGTGTGTGTGTGTGTGTGTGTGTGTGTGTGTTTGTGCTTCCCTCCCTCCCTATCCCATTCCTCTCTTTCTTACTTTTCTGTCTCCCCTTACCCCTTCACCGGTGCAGGGTAGCAAACCAGATATGTTTTCTGATTAACCTCCTTGCCTTTCCGCATTACATTTCTCTCTCTCTCTCTCTCTCGTATAGCATAAGAAAAATTAACAGTGCTCTGTGCTCAAGTGAAGACGGTGAAGAAGACATAGAGTGCCTTCTTCTACATTAGAAAAATATTATCCCCGTCAGAAAAATTCAAAAAAAAAGAGAAAAATAAACACAAGAAGAAAAAAACCCGGAATACGCTTGAGCTTCGCCTTCAAGAGTAAAACGCGATAGCGTTCTCGGGCCCCGTGCGCATCGCCTTTGACCGTACTCCAAGGAAAGGAACGTTTGTGTGCATAACATTGGCCATATCAAACTATCCTGGAATGCCTACTGCAATGCAAGTACAGCTGCGATGTGCCTACTACGCCATAATTCTTCCTTTTGCAAGTTAGCGAAGTACCCACTACGCGTCCGTAAGGTGCCACGCGCACCTGCGCACTTTGTAATGGGTGGGCAGCTTTAAACCACACCTTCGTTGCGCAGTTCACACATTTCGACGCCTGATGAAATTCTACTATTCTGCCACGCGGTATTACGTGCGTTAGCGAGATTCCTCCCGCTACTTGACGTTCTTATAGCGTTTTCTTGCGAAGCGGTTTCAAGCACTGCCGTGGCTCCGTGATAGAACACCTGCTTGCCATGCATAATGCCTTGGTTCGATTCTGCCTCTTACCGACGTTCTCCATTATTTATTTATTTGCACAAATCTCGAATTTTCGCTCACAGACAACGCCAATTTCTCGCTCACAACGACGTCGCCGACGGTGAAATTTCAGCGAAACGAGGCCCTAACTCTATCGCGTTGGAAGCCCCTTTTTCCAGGGGCGTAGCCAGAAATTTTTTTCGGGGGGGGGGGGGGGGGGCGTTCAACCATACTTTATATTCGTGCGTGCGTTTTTATGTGTGCGTGTATATATGCGCAAGCAAAAGTGAAAAATTTCGGGGGGGGGGAGGTTTGAACCCCCCCCCCCTGGCTACGCCCCTGCCTCTTTCGCATGAGGGTGCAAGTAACTCCGAAAAGTTCACTTTCCTGTCTAACACTAGTGCGTATCGTGCAGGTGCTCCGTACCTAAACAACACACTCCAGCTTCGCAGACGACTTCACAACCTGAAAGGCAACGAAACCGCTGCTGTGAAATGTAACGGAACATCTGCAGTAAAGCCACGAATCATTAGAGCCTGTCCATCATGCGAAGGGCGCTGACCTCTGTGCAAGCACAGCTGAAAATAGCTCGGATCACGCGACAGTGCTAGATGCACTGCGCACATCGTCTCGTACTGTTTTGTCCTTGTACGAGCGGTCGTATACGTAGTGCTGATACGACCTCAAGCTTCAACGTTAATAATAGGCTTCCGAAGCAACGTCGAGCGGCGCCACTGCTGCTATCGCAACTGGTAATATCCACAACACTGCCGCCCTCGCTTCCGCGCCATTGCAGAGCTCTCGGATTGCATCTGTGGTTCGCCACAATGAAACTATTGCCGACAAGGGGTGCTCCGGGTCGAATGAGGAGCGCATGTGCGCACGTGTACCTGCCGCCGCCGCTGCCAAATCCGGCGACAAACCGCCTTCTCCGGCGCCGTCTACCCTCAGTAACGCATAGCTCGACCACGCGAGCGTCGGGCCTGTACTTGAGCTTGGGTTCCCTGTAATCTTATCAGAAGATTATCGTCATTTGCCATGCCGTGCGATAAAATGACATGCCATGAGGTCGGGCCACGTTAGGTACAAGAACGAATCACCACGTACTTTTTGCGCTGGTGAATGCTTACCTTTGGTAGATTGAGAATGTGTGACCACGGAATAATATTACCAGTCAATGAGATTGCGCTCACTGCAAAGCAAGATATTAGCAATGGTTGGTATCTATCATGGCCCCGAAAAATTGCCCTCTGCCGTTTGCGTGCTTTCACCCACCAGAAAGCTTATAAGCACTGCGGGGAAGCTGTAAATGCAGCTAGGATTAGAAATGTCAGTGACCGCTGGTTGTGTTAGCACTGTAGGCCGGTACGGGTTGATTGGTTGCAGCGCATCCGGAGATTATGACACAGGTGCATGGCCGCTGCGTCGTGCCGCTTGTAGTGGAGGCAATGTGCCTTTCGTTTCCGGCCGTGCATCTCAGTCAAATAATGCCTCGTTGTAACCAGCGATCTGTTTTTTTTTTCGTGCCACATGTGGCTTTAGCGCTAGACTGTGCGCTGGTATAGTCTACGACCGCGTGTAATAAGTTAGTCCCTAAATATGAACCACATTGTTTTAAACGGGCGCTACAGAGGAACAATAAATCAGGTTGAGCTGCCATATTTATTTGAAAACTAAGACTCGGTTGATGTAGCGGTAACAGTTTGTTGATTTCACAAGTACGCGAAGGTTGAAGTCTTATTGTCTGGTTTGGTACATAAATCTGGCGCCGGTAGGGCAGTTTCACGATCCCTCGTATGGAATTATTTTGTCCACATTCCGTCCATTCTGCCGCAGTAGATGCTGTAAACACCGGCTTATTTTTCGGCTTCGCTCGTATAAAATGCCACGGATTACAATTTTATACATAAAAAGTCCGCCACCCCAGTCCCCACGTCGTCAAACTTGGTGACGACACGAGAAATAGGGGGCAGGAACTTCAGTCCAGCCTTGCTATCCCTTGTTTTTAAAGACAACAGTCTTTCTTGGGGAACTTAAACGCAGAAATTTTGGTCTGTCTTTCTGTTTGTCGGCACGTCACTCGATTCAGCCACCCGGCCAAAGTTGAACCACTTGCTTACCGCCCACCCATCTTGAACTGGTATGGCTGTTCCTACTTGTGAACATTGTCGATCAAAAAGTAAATATTACGCATATCTGAGGCGCAACATCATTAGGTAAGTATTAGGTGGTGTGTTCCTTTAATAGAAAATACTTAGATACGCAATTTTAAAGACCCTAGTTTCTTAAGCTGCGCTGAAAATGCGACTGTGCTGAAACTTGTCTTCCTCCGTGCCCTCTGCACAAGCTCATGTTGTGTTTCGGTTTCGGTTCAGTATTGCATTGTACGAATGGCAAAGAGCGCCGCTCTGGCATTCCTGTTTTACCCAGGCGACGTGTAAATAAGAGAGTTTGTGGAGAGTACTCGTTGAGTGCGGACGTTTCTTCTCCTTCTGCGCATCGCGCCAAACCGCGTGTTCGGGCTGGCCGGCGTCCCCGCCGGTCGCGTTGGTCACCGCCGGTCTTCACCTGCCGCTGCGCCGGGACTACCAGCCCGCAACACAGCACTCATGTTTCCCGACATATTGCCAGATGGCGTCCATATCTCACGCAGCACCTCTTCTATCGTCTTTAGACGACATTTGCAGCGAAGCACGCAGATACGCGGCCAATTTTTTCTGAGATCTTCCCTGGCTTACAATTCTCTTCTCGCTGTTTAAAACCACATTTTTTTCGTATTTTGAAGGGATACTTCATCACATAAGTCAAAAGAATCTTCTCTTTGCGTCTCCTGAACGGACCAATGTAATATGGGAATTACGTTTGCCTTCTGTTTCCACTTTAGCTGGATTGTGGATATCAATAGAGCAACATGTAAAGTTTGCGCACGGTTGATTCTGACGTCACTTCGGGAAGCTTGATAACACGAGTCGTTCACATTCCCGAAGCGAAAAATTTCTCGTTCATCTAAATAAAACCAACCTAATGCTATGATGATTACTCGCCTGCGGTTTCGAATGGCCAGCTGAACATCCTGTAATATAATGCCACATTTGCGTCGAAATAAGTGAAACGAAGAACGTCTACTTTCTGCGTAATATTTGACAAGAGTTCACATCAGCACAACTTGTACGTGATGAAACTATACCACTAAGATGACTGACACGTTATTTTTTCTTTCAAGTACAAGTCATTATTGTTGTAAGTTATTCGGCTTTCGTCTCCCTGAAATACAGCAAATGGGAAACGGCGAAGCATGTCATAAAAACCGGTGCAGTTCTCACTGGCGTGAGAACTCCGCCGGTGAGTGATCTTGCTATGGTTCCAACCAGAACAAGATGACTGCGATGAAGCGCAGATATAGTGTGCATTGAAAAAAATATATACTACTGATTCCTCTTGCGTTGTAATGGTTCACAACACCGAAGCAAAACGTGCCTCCATAGAACTAATTGTGGCTGTGTTGAACGTTCAGAAATACGATTCTCGCTGTGTGTATTGCTGTTGGGCAGGTGTGACAGCCTTCTACGTGGACTATCACATGTCGACACCCAGTGCCACATCTCCACCTACTATCTTTATTTGACTCTGTAGGAACCCGATTAGTTGCGTCGAGATAAGTTTCATAAATGCGAGAGTCGCAGTTCGTAATGCGTGCCTAGAAAGCGTGAAAGCATTGGGCTTTCCGCTGGTGCATGCTTTGCAGGCCCGACGCGGTCATGAGAACGTCTGCGGACGCGACACTGGCCGTTGTAAACTGTCCTAGCGCACCTGCTGCGACTACAGTTGCGACGTATCTACTGCTTCATAATTCACCGTTCTGTAAAGAAGCGAAGTGGCCACTACGCACCTGTAAGACAATACGCGCCCCTATGTAGCTGCGCACTGCGTTCGTGCTGTGGCCGGTGATGATTATGAGTCATGGCTGAGCCTCTTCGTAATGGGTGGCAAGCTTTAAGTCATCCACTGGTTGCACAGTTCACATGGTGCGAGGCCTGCTTCGATTCTGCGCTTGTGCCACGCAGTGTTACATCTGTTGACGTCACTCCTCGGCCGATATGCAGCCTTTGTTGGGTTTTCTTCCGAAGTATTTTCAAGCAGGCGCGTGACTGTGTAGTAGAATATTTGACGGCCACGTATAATTTTTGGTTCGATTACAAGTTTGGGCAACACAGTGAAGTTTCTGATTTCTTTTCTGAGCTACACTAATCAGTAAAGTTTTTTTCTAAATTTCCTTTTGATCTACCCATGTGCTCTTTTATTGATTTACGTCGCATCCGTGACGTAAATCACGTGTTTCAATTATTCGTGTACAACGGCGTAAAATACTTGCGTGGTAAAAAAACACACAAAAAAAGTGGCCGATTACTGCTGCGTCGCACACGGCCGCAGCGTGGAAGTAGATGCGACGCACAGTTGACGAGAGCCATTTTCTGGAATAAAGTGAAGCAGCTAAATCAAAGAAAGAATTTGAAATTGCTGCTGCTGTTAATATCACGGCAGTGTCTCTGTAATGCCGATAAGCAACTAAATTATCGCGAGACCAATCTCCCTGAAGTGGTCGCAAGAGCTCTCTATTTCATTTTAAATGTTATACAAGACTGAAAGAAGAGGGAAATTTAGAATGGTAGAGCATCGGGCGCGTTTCTAAAGGTTGCAGGTTCGGTACCTGCCGGCGGCAAGTCGTGTTGCCGTCCACTTTAGTTCACATCTATGTCACAACTACTATACTACACTTAAAACGGTACAATTAACGTCCCCTATATGTTTCTTAGCTTCATTATCGGCTGGTTTATATTAACGTAAATGTTATACAGACATTTTAAATGCTAGGGCGAGACATAGCGGCAACCCTTCGCCGGTATGCGTTTGACACTCGTTTTTGTCGCGACTGTGCCAGTAGATCTAAATAATAAATCAAAGTTATTAGGGCAACCGCTGTTATTCTTAAAAATTGAACCATTGAATAGTTTAATGCACGAATGAAAGTGCATCTCCCTATAAAATAATCGATGAAGCTCGAACCCAACGTTCAAAGCTAAAATTGAAACGGTGACGCTGAAAACTAAGTGCGGTACAAAAGTAAACAGCTAACCGCGATTTCCCAGAGTGATCATACTCGGCGCGAATTTGGTGTTCATTTGCACTTGTACATAAAGCTAAATGCAGTTAAGCTCATTTCGTCATGCTATTGGCGCCCTGATGACAATAAGGTTACATTGGTATATGATTCGGATGCAGCATGTCGGGCACTTCAATCATAAAACAGGTTCTTAAAGCATTGAGTTCTTCCAGTGCGGCGAGAAAAAACAAAAAGAGCGCTTCGTTCAAGTTTGCCGGAACATGCTCCTCTGCTCCAAATGTAGGCCTCGATAGAGTTGATATGCCTTAAAATGAACCCATACGGCGCTACGAATCTCTTCTTAGAATTTATTGTACCGGGTAACTTAATTTACACTTAGGCTTGCGAATCTTCATGGCTGGGACGCATACATGTGTTAGAACTGCAGCATGCGGACCGATACGGCCCCCGTACAAGGCGATCCCTTAACAAATGGCTATGCAGTGCGGCGCACGCATGAGGCTTTCTAATTGCGCTGTGAAACTTTGTTGAGCGAGCTGCCCTGTGGAATCCCATATCAGAATTTATGCACCCTTCCCTCCTTTTCCATCACCGCATTAAGCCTCATGGCCTTTCCATTGCTAAAGTTCATCCATTCAGCACACGCAGCGCTAAGACCCTCTACGGCTCTTTCTAATGGGTTTTGTAAGAAACAAAGAATCACGACGAAACGATGCATTATCTGAACGCATTTTTTATTGTTTGACACGAGTGCAGTGAAATGTAATACGCGACATCTGCGAGTGGACACCGCTGTTGCCTTATCAACATCAAGAATCCCGCACACCGTATAAGAATTATATGAGCCACCTTCTCGTAACTTGTTAAAAGAGTCCTGACACAAAATCTTCTAACACAATTTGACTGCTGCACGGCATTTATGGGAACGCAATGGTCCCATCTGTAAAATATCAGCCAGAAATGTAGCCTAAAAAGTATTTTAATTGAGTTTGAAGTTCGTGAAAGCGCCGCTTCAGGAATTGAAGGAAAAAGCGATGGGGTTATTATGCGGGTACCCTTTGTAAACTGAAGCCACAAGTAAATCCATGCGGATTTCAGAGAAAGGAAAGCTTCTAGTTGAAGAAAAAATTCGTCCTGTTCCGACAAATCTCTTCTTCAACTAGGAGCTTTTCTTCCTGGTAACATGAGACTGTTCACACACACACACACACACACACACACACACACACACACACACACACACACACACACACACACACACACACACACACACACACACACACACACACACACACACACACACACACACACACACACACACACACACACACACACACACACACACTTACACACACACACACACACACACACACACACACACACACACACACATACCCAGCGCTACTTTCTACTAATGGTTCTATTTGTGATCACACGTGTTCTTTTTATGCTGCAACAGGCGAACAATAAAATCAAGGAAAAACATGTAAAAAAGTACAGCATTGTGATGAGTGAAGTGCGCGTTCGAATTGTGCGCCTTTGAAAAATGCGCAACATGAAAAGAAGACTACCGCGCGCAAACGGTGACCAACGAAGACGACGACGTCGAAACAACGTCCAGCACGAGAGCACGTGGCGCAAACGTTTGACGTGCAAGTGGCCCAATAAGGAAACAACACGGGTAATCTCAGGGGCCAATCCCTTGCCAACACCGAGATCCAGTAGTCTCCAATGAGGAGTGGACAAGTGTACCCGAGGGCAGAAAAAGCCTGGCTTCAGAGGGTTCCGGGGAGAGTTCGAAGGGAACCAGACAAGCGGAAGGTTGGAACCGGACCGGGCGCTGAAGACAGGCCGTCGGGTTTCGGACCCGAGCCTCCAGGACTTCAACCGGCCGTGGCCTCCTGCCGTCGCGTTCCCGAGCGAGGGCACCACAGCCATGGTACCCGAACTCCACCCCAAGGCCTGCGGACTCCAGTGCCGGCAGGCAACGTAGCTGCAGCAGTTGGGCTACGGGCCCGAGCTGTGCTTCCAGCTGCCAGGCCAGGTTGCTCTGGCATCTCAGTGCGTCGACCAGCAGCCACCGTTACTTCTTCGTCACCAGCCAGCCCGCGTCAACTGAACGAGCCTGAGCCACCACGTTCCGGTTGCGTTTTGCATCAGACAGCCCTAAGCGTTTTGGTGAGACTGAACTCCTATTATTTCCCGCTTCTCTGCTCAGCCGCGTCAGAAGTAGACTGTACAGTTTAAGTCTTTGGACATGCCTTTTGTTTGTTATTAAGAGTGTGTTACCGCGTGCAGTGACCTTTTTGTTAAGCGTTTGCCTATGTATAGTTATTTCTCCTTCAGTGTATAATTAAATGTTTTGTGTGTTGTTCGATAAACCAACGGCTTTGTCCTCAATAAAGCTCTCCGACGCTCAAGTCATAGAGAGCTGTTGTGAAGAGAAAAAGAACCTGCATAACAAATTGGCGTCCGCAGCGACAGGACAAAGCCGTTTGTTTTTCGTCTTGATGTTTTAATGGTGTGAACCATGGCGAGCACGTGGGAGTTATTGGAATTGGCCGAACGTATGGGTCTCGAAGGACCAGATTTCAGAGCGTGGTATGAAGAGCGGATGGCGCGAGAGCGAGAGGAACGGGCTGCAGAACGAAAGGCAAATAAGGAGAAGCTCGAATCGGAGCTTAGGGCTAAAATGGAACAGCTCGAAGTAGAGAGGCGAGCACTTGAGCGGCGACTCGAAGTGGAGAGGCGAGCACTTGAGCGGCGTCTCGAAGTGGCGATGGATGAGAAGACGCACCTTGAGAGCCAGAGTTGTGGGCGAGTGGTTGATGGTTGCTCGGATAGCAGTTTTCCATGGAGTAAGTCGGATTTCTGCAGGGTTAGCCTTGAACCTAGCCATAGCCTTTCAATAGAGCCAGGAGCTCTGATAGAGGATGGCAGAGAGGTAGGCGGCCAAGAAAGCAGGATTCGTGCAGAGCTTGATGAAGCGGAGGATAGCTTCGCAAGCATGGAAGAGAGCAGTTCCATTCAGAATGACAGGTGCTTTGGAACCCCTGAGAGGCCAAGCAGGCATCAGGAAGAGGTAGGAGTGCCTCTCAACAGCTCCACTGAAGGAGTACAAAGAGATCACCTGGGTGATGACGGCGAGTGCCGTGAAGAAAGGTTTAAGGTGGTGGCCATCGATTCTTGTGTGCCGCGAGATGCGGTAACAGGCGCCGCGAGCATGATCGGAGGTCATGCGAGTAAATCCCTCGTAGAGCGAGGGAGTTTGAATCATCAGGACAGTGCAGATGCAACCTCTTCGAGAGAGAAGGCAGAGAATGCCGAATCGCTGCTCGAAACTCGCAGAACGGAGTCGCGGGTACGGCTATCCACATCGGATGTCGCCAGGCAGGTTGGCCAAACTGAGAAGGTCAATAGCGTTGAACCCAGTGCAATGTCGGTTGAAGGCGAACCAGAAGAAGACAGCCGAGTGCAAGGGCATTTCTTTCTAAGCAGTGTTACAAAGCAAATGCGAGGGTCCTGGGCCAGCTGTCTCCAAACGAGTTTTCCTGCTTCTTGGACTCCCCCCCCCCAGTTCGGAGAACGGATTAGACACCTACACCTGCTGTCTTTCCCTGAACTGAGCGCTTCGGTGGGGAGCTGGCTGCTACACGCGGGACCCCTCCGTGGGTCGCGTATTTGCATCGAGTGTGCTTTTGGCTAAGGCTGGTGCCTTTGTTCGTAAAAGGATTACCAGTTCCCCGAGGTGGCATTGTCTCCCCCCCCCCTTCCGAACTGGTCGGACGTGAAGAGTGAGAGGACAGTGGTCTCGGGAGTGCCATCCTGGGGGCGGTGACCTATGTGCCGAAGAGACGGACCCTCCAAAGGCATGCACGTTTGTGATTGGACATTTGCCGCATAAGGAGCTATAGTTATGCAGCTCCAAAGGCATGCACGTTTGTGATTGGACATTTGCCGCATAAGGAGCTATAGTTGTGCAGCTCCAAAGGCATGCACGTTTGTGATTGGACGTTTGCCGCATAAGGAGTTTCCCTGTCTTTGTATTGAAGCGTATTTAAGGAGCAGCAGAGCGTCTGCTCGGGACGGATCGATCGGACTAGATGTCGCTCTGACGATCCTGTCCTCTATGATGTTGTAAATAAACCTCTGTTAAGTTTCCTCAACGTCGGTCTCTCTGCCTCGGCTTCCTGCTGTTCCGGACGTCCCTGGGCCTGCGGTACGACACCTGCCACTCAGCTCCACGCTACCCCCTGGGTCCACATCGGACAACGACCCAGCTCGTAACAACTGGATGGCAGCGACGGGATTCTGCTCACGACAAGTCGCAAAAAGCTCGTGCCAGCATTGGGATCGTCTCCGCCAAGATCATGGCTGCAGGGTGTGGTGAGTGCTTTACTTTCTTCACTGAGATTTTACCAGGCTTTGTCTCATGAAAGGTGGTAATTTTGGGTAACTACTCTACGTTGACCTGTGCATAGGAACGTAGCGTCTTAGTAGTAGTGAAGTTAGCAGCACTTGCAGCAACCATGAATCTGAAAGCACTGAAAAAACCGCTTTTGCTAGAGTTAGCTAAAAGTCTGGGTTTGGATCTTCGAGAACAAATGAGAAAGCCAGAGATTATCGAGGCTATTGAGAACCTTGAGGCAGACGACGACGAGCTCTCAGAGTGTCTAGAGCTAATTGAGGAAAAAAGAAAAGAGAGGCGCGAGGCTGAAGAAAGAAATGAGAGGCTTAGGCGCGAAGCTAAAGAAAGAAATGAGAGGCTGAAGCGCGAAAAGCGAGAGGCAGAGGAACGCGAAAGGCGTGAAAGGCGGGAGGCAGAGGAACGCGAAAGGCGCGAAGAGAGGCAGGCTCGGGAGCGAGAACATGCTCTCAAAATGAAAACACTTGATCGTGAAATTCAGGCAATTAAGTGGCAACTGGCACAACGTCAACTCAGGATTTTCGAGATAGACGAGGACATTGTGTCTTTTCTCGTTAAGTTTAAAAAGGTTTGCGAAGATGTTGGTGTTAGCCGAGACCTTTGGTTGGAGAGGCTTCTCACGTTGCTGCCGCGCGAAATTGCATGCGTTTTGGAGCGCTTATCCACGGAGGAAGCGCAAGACTTTGATAAGGCCAAAGATGCCTTGTTGCGCCACTTAGGTATTTCAGGTCCTGCTGACTGCGAAAGCCGAGGCAACAAAGACAGCGCTGAAGCGCTGGAGGATGACGCGCGCCGTAAAGCACTTGAAGCTGAGACCCGTCGCGAGGCGCTAGAGGCCGAGGCCCGTCGTGAGACGCTTGAGGACGCCAGGGCGATAGAGGAGGAAGCGCGTCACAGAGCGCGAGAGCAAGAAGCACTTCGCGTGGCGCGAGAGACTGAGGTGCTACGCAAAGCGCATGAGAAAGAAGCGCGTAGCAATGCGATAGAAATTGAGGCCCGTCTCAAAGCACGTGAGGACGAGGCGTTTCGCAAGACGAAAGAGGAAGAAGCACTTCGCGTGGCGCAAGAGGCCGAGGCGCTCCGCAAGGCGCGTGAGGATGAATCGCGTCGAAAAGCGCTAGATGAGGAAGCGCGAGAACAAGAAGCGCTTCGTGTGGCGCGAGAGACAGAGGCGCTACGCAAGGCGAGTGAGATTGAAGAGTGTCAAAGGCGCGAAGAGCAGGAGGCCGACTTCGAAGGCCAGAGAAAAGGGGCTATCCACGAAAGCGATAGAACGCCCGAAGCTGAAGAGACATCTCAGGGCGAGCTGGCTGACTTAGAGAGTGTCGGGACTACCGTTAGGTCAGACTCAGAGATACCTAGTAACGGCCCAGAGGACAAGTCAGTTCAGCCGCCTAAAGTGTTGGCAGCGAATGTCGAAGGCAGCGCACTTGAGAGTACTAGTGCCGAGACTATGAGCGCTGCGAGCCGTTCGGTGAGGAAAAGGCGCCGACGCAAACGAAAGGCGAACGCAAAAGAGACCAGTGGCGGTAAGCGTGCTAAAGCGCTAGCCAAATGCGACGGCCGCATTCTTCGAGACGCCAAGATAAAAGCTAGGCCTGAAATCCCAAAACGGCGTGCCAGGACAAGTTCCAAGTTGAGAGTCCCGCGGAAATCTAGATCGGACGTGAGGCGCGTCGCGAAGAAAAGAATCTCAGTGAAATTCCGATGCCGAAATCTTCGCCTGGTCTTATCCTTTTCACCGCCTAGTCGAGGCAGGAGCGCAGCGAGATGTCGCGTACGCCGGAATCGCGACAAAGGCTGTCCCCCACCGTGGCAAAAGGCTGACGGCTTAACCCGGAGGGGCACAATGGGCAAGCGATGCCCTTTGTCAGAATCGAGAGGCCGCGGGTCAAAGGTCGCCGCTACTGAGCGCGTCGGACAGGTTCGTTCTTTGTTCATTTGTCGAGACCGGACCCCTCGAAATCTGTGGCATGCGCGTCTCCCCAGAGTTCGTCTAAAAGGGTGCGTTTGGAGACACCCTGGGATAACCGCTAGTGTGTTAATGTGTACTAACGAATTGAGGAGTGAAATTTTGTAATTTGTCACTTTCCTCCTCATTGTAGCGGACATTGAGACGTTTGTTTGGTTATTTGTTTTTTTATATTTAGAGCCATGACCGTCGGCGCTAGTGTAAAGAGCTCTGAATTGTTTTGAAGGAGATGTAGGCTGAGTTGAAAGCCTCCGTTTTAGATACTTTGTTTGTCTTTTTTTTATAGCTAGAAACATAACCGTTAGCGCTCGTGTAGAGAGCTGTGAATTGTTTTAACGGAGATGTAGGCTGAGTGTTGAAAGCCTCCGTATTAAATAGCTTTGTTTCGACAGCTGGAAACAGCTTTTAGCGCTCGAGTAGAGGAGAGCTGTTCGTAATAGTTAGAGACGAAGGCAAAATGATAAAAGCCTCTGTTTAACGTACTACGGATTTGTTTTTCGTTACGTGTTAGTATGCGCGTCAGTGTAATTTTAGTTTCTCCTTGTTTTGTGTTAAACGCGTGAGTTTGATTTTCAGTTTATTTCGTTTTGTGTTAAGCGCGTGAGTTTGATTTTCAGTTTTATTTCGTATTTAGTTTGCAGCGTTTTGTTTTCTTAATGTAGTACTCATTTGCCAAGTGCAATGAGTAAAAGGGTTTTAGCCGAAGGCTAGGGTTGTGTGCGATTCAGGGAACTTGATGGCATCGGGTACTCTGGCTTGTGTATTTAGGTTCAATTTTTTTATGTGACAGGTTTACAATTGCCTTTTTTTTGTTGTTGTTGTGGTCGTGCTTCATCACGACATGTGTTTGTGGATTTGAGCAGCCTATTTCAGGTTTGGTTGTTGGAATTGCTGCTGCTATTGTAATTGAGAACAGGTCATTTTGTTTGGAGTAAAAGCCTGGTGGGTCTCAGGGAGAGAGTACGGGCGCTTGCCTGCTTGGCGGTTGTGGTTCTCGCGTGGTTGACACAGGTGCTGTCTTTCGAGAAGGAATGTTGGCCAGCAGAGCGAGAAGCTTTTCTCCGAACTTGGACGACGCTACCAGATGTTCGAGATCACCGGAGGTGGCGGAGGAATGTAGCAGAGCAGCATCGCGGTGGGTACGGCTTCAGCACATCAGCATTGTCTTCATCGACCTCTCCCCACAAAGGTGATTGACCTTTGTACGTCGAGGTCTCGGCCTGCCGCCGGGGAAGCTGTTACAAAGCAAATGCGAGGGTCCTGGGCCAGCTGTCTCCAAACGAGTTTTCCTGCTTCTTGGACTCCCCCCCCCCCCCCCATTTCGGAGAACGGATTAGACACCTACACCTGCTGTCTTTCCCTGAACTGAGCGCTTCGGTGGGGAGCTGGCTGCTACACGCGGGACCCCTCCGTGGGTCGCGTATTTGCATCGAGTGTGCTTTTGGCTAAGGCTGGTGCCTTTGTTCGTAAAAGGATTACCAGTTCCCCGAGGTGGCATTGTCTCCCCCCCCCCTTCCGAACTGGTCGGACGTGAAGAGTGAGAGGACAGTGGTCTCGGGAGTGCCATCCTGGGGGCGGTGACCTATGTGCCGAAGAGACGGACCCTCCAAAGGCATGCACGTTTGTGATTGGACATTTGCCGCATAAGGAGCTATAGTTATGCAGCTCCAAAGGCATGCACGTTTGTGATTGGACATTTGCCGCATAAGGAGCTATAGTTGTGCAGCTCCAAAGGCATGCACGTTTGTGATTGGACGTTTGCCGCATAAGGAGTTTCCCTGTCTTTGTATTGAAGCGTATTTAAGGAGCAGCAGAGCGTCTGCTCGGGACGGATCGATCGGACTAGATGTCGCTCTGACGATCCTGTCCTCTATGATGTTGTAAATAAACCTCTGTTAAGTTTCCTCAACGTCGGTCTCTCTGCCTCGGCTTCCTGCTGTTCCGGACGTCCCTGGGCCTGCGGTACGACACCTGCCACTCAGCTCCACGCTACCCCCTGGGTCCACATCGGACAACGACCCAGCTCGTAACAGCAGCGAGAAACCTGATGTGTCTCTCGCAGCATCTTTCGATGCGGAGGACACTTCCTCTAGCGTTTTGTGTCTTTTAGATTGTCAGTCAGAGGATGGCGTTCGTGTGAGGAAAGATCTAGTTTGGACGCTTCTAACTCGTTGTGCCTGGAAGCAACGCCTTCAGTTTCGATTGATTCCTGATTACTCTGCTAGTAACTCCGCTGAGCGTCCATGTGTCCTCGTGCGGGGCTACAGACACGCGTTTCATCAAGCGCGTTTGAAAGCATCTTCGCCACGGTTGTTTCTCAAGCGTCTGAATGATGCCACTCGTCTGGTTTGGGACGCTATAACTTGAGCGTCGAGTTCAATGACCGGTCGCTGTTTTGGGTTCCTGACTTTGGATAATGGATTTATATGTTTTGTAAATATCCGAGCTTGTTGTGAACTTTCTCTTGACTTTGAATGGGAGGTGATGTACAGATAGTGATGTCGGATGTGAGGTGAGGTGAATAGATTATGTGGCAGCTCTTTGAGTGTATAGGGAAAGCCGGCTTGGATTAAACGGGCGTATTGTTAGGAATGGTCATGGTGCATTAGGGGTGTTTGTTTGGCCTGAATAGCGGAACTGTGTAATGACCGGTGTGCTGTAATGGACGGACTTATAGTGTGTGAGTGATATTATTGTGTGCTCCCTATCACTTATGTGTTCCGCGCACTGAGCGGCAGTTTTTCGAAGAGAAAAACTTTTCGAAAAAGGGGCCTTTGTGATGAGTGAAGTGCGCGTTCGAATTGTGCGCCTTTGAAAAATGCGCAACATGAAAAGAAGACTACCGCGCGCAAACGGTGACCAACGAAGACGACGACGTCGAAACAACGTCCAGCACGAGAGCACGTGGCGCAAACGTTTGACGTGCAAGTGGCCCAATAAGGAAACAACACGGGTAATCTCGGGGGCCAATCCCTTGCCAACACCGAGATCCAGTAGTCTCCAATGAGGAGTGGACAAGTGTACCCGAGGGCAGAAAAAGCCTGGCTTCAGAGGGTTCCGGGGAGAGTTCGAAGGGAACCAGACAAGCGGAAGGTTGGAACCGGACCGGGCGCTGAAGACAGGCCGTCGGGTTTCGGACCCGAGCCTCCAGGACTTCAACCGGCCGTGGCCTCCTGCCGTCGCGTTCCCGAGCGAGGGCACCACAGCCATGGTACCCGAACTCCACCCCAAGGCCTGCGGACTCCAGTGCCGGCAGGCAACGTAGCTGCAGCAGTTGGGCTACGGGCCCGAGCTGTGCTTCCAGCTGCCAGGCCAGGTTGCTCTGGCATCTCAGTGCGTCGACCAGCAGCCACCGTTACTTCTTCGTCACCAGCCAGCCCGCGTCAACTGAACGAGCCTGAGCCACCACGTTCCGGTTGCGTTTTGCATCAGACAGCCCTAAGCGTTTTGGTGAGACTGAACTCCTATTATTTCCCGCTTCTCTGCTCAGCCGCGTCAGAAGTAGACTGTACAGTTTAAGTCTTTGGACATGCCTTTTGTTTGTTATTAAGAGTGTGTTACCGCGTGCAGTGACCTTTTTGTTAAGCGTTTGCCTATGTATAGTTATTTCTCCTTCAGTGTATAATTAAATGTTTTGTGTGTTGTTCGATAAACCAACGGCTTTGTCCTCAATAAAGCTCTCCGACGCTCAAGTCATAGAGAGCTGTTGTGAAGAGAAAAAGAACCTGCATCACAAGCATCGATCGCGCACATGTCACCACTGATCACAAGTATCTTCACCCACCTTTTTCAACGTGACAACTGGAGATATCTCTTTTCTTTATCGGACAAACCTAAAGAAGGCGCACTCACGCATTTTTCTTTCACTTTGTCAATTTCAAACGCCTCGATTATTTCCCGGGTTGTTTGTCCTCGAGCCCTATATAGCACACGGGCGCTGTCAAATACTGGGCTGCAACCACACCTTTGGCAGTGAATGCCAAAGTGGCCACACACAGCTTTTTTTAACATTATACGCGTGTTCCCTGAGTCTCTGGTTTATACACCTTCCAGTTTCGTCAATATAGACGCATTCACATGTTAGAGGAATAGAATACACCACGCCTTCACTGCAATTCAGAAATTTTTCGCGGTGCTTGATTGTGCAATCGCGCTTATCCTTGCTGTCCGCACTAAAACGCCTCCATTGCTGTCCGCAATCGAGGCGTTTGAAATTGACAAAGTGAAAGAAAAATGCGTGAGTGCGCCTTCTTTGGGTTTGTCCGATAAAGAAAAGAGATATCTCGAGTTGTCACGTTGGAAAAGGTGGGTGCAGATAATTGTGATCAGTGGTGACATGTGCGCGATCGATGCTGTACTTTTTTGCATGTTTTTCCTTGGTTTTATTGTTCGCCTGTTGCAGTATAAAAAGAACATTTGTGATCAGAAATAAAACCATTAGTTGAAAGTTAGCGCTGTGTGTGTGTGTGTGTGTGTGTGTGTGTGTGTGTGTGTGTGTGTGTGTGTGTGTGTGTGTGTGTGTGTGTGTGTGTGTGTGTGTGTCCTTCTTTGTCCTTGTGGTGTCGCGCTACGCCAAACAGCCTCATGGATCATAACCAACTAGCCCAACAACGCTCCTTGAGCTTCTTGATAAATCCATGTGGAGTTTCTTGTGGCTTCGGCTACAATCAAGTCGTTGTCAATTATCCCTTTCTTAGCCCTTGTAGAATTCCACAGAGCTCATTAGCAATCTTAAAAATTGATAGCTTACATCAGCGATTGCCTGCGCTGTTTTGCTTCCTTCCGCGGTTATAACCGACGTCATATACGCGGCGCGGCGTGGCGACGTATATTGCGTTTATGGCACTGAACAACGGAGATAAAGCAAAAGATTTATGCACCCTTCATTTACTGACAGCATTCCAGATGGTGAGGTTCGGAAGCACTTCGATAGCAACTTCGGTTGACCTCCCAGCAATTTCCTTATTTATCCTTTCCTCTCTCTCAGTCTCGGTAGCAACCTAATCCACCATTTTAGTGACATGTAGATCTCTCTGTCTCACCCTCTTTGACCCTGCTAACGTCAAGGGCTTTGCTATCTAAAGGCAGCGCTTCATTTGCAACGCGGCTCGATCTTGGAGCTGTGGCACCTCGGCCCGTGGCAAGACAGCGGTTGTGCGACGCGCAACACAAAAGCGCTGTTGGCGTTCTTGAAGAATACTCGACTTAAGGGAAGTTTGTGAATGACTATTTTGTGTGTATATGTGCGTTTGTGACTGTCCGTACTATTTGTGTGTATATGTGATCATTGTTTATACCAAAGTCATCCCCCGAGACGTGGAGTAGCAAGCCAGGCGACAAACCAGGCTAACACCTTCGGGAATTTCATTAAACATTATTATCTCTCTCTCTCTCCCCCTAAAGGCGCATCTACACTCTTTAGAGCTTACCTCTTCCACAAAATATTGCTACTGGTGTGCATTTACGTTCTTCTACGCTGAACTCTATATAGTAGTAGAATTGCTGATTGGGCAAGTTGATGATTCATGATACTTGAAATACTAGAGCGTAACTACACAGCGACTTAGGAAGACAGGGCCAAGCGTATACTAAGAACTGAAAGTTTATTTGGAAAGCAATGACACAATGTACCGACAGATACATGCTCCGTCACAACATCCAAGGTGAGGACACGCAGATAAAAATACGAGCGATAACAATAGAAATAACTGCCATACCTTGCCAAAGCCTGCATTGCCTTGTAGTAAATAGTTAACCCATAACTGAATATTAACTCTATATTAAGGCTCCGTGCCTTAAGTGCTGCATGAGACGCTGGCCTTGAAAAACGCGGCATGCCGCACAAAGATCTGCGTGACCGCTGCAAGGAGTGAATCGGCCCTCGTGCTATGTTGTCTTGTGTGACACCAACATATGTGAATACAACAAAACATGTTCAAAGGTATGACCGGTCTGCTGATCCTGATCCCTGCCAAGATAGGGCGCGCTTGACCAGGGCCGGCAGCTCAAAGTACGAACTTGTTACCGAAACCATGAAGACCCACCCTCCCCTGCGGGATTCCACGTGGGCATTTTATGCGACGAAAGACGAGCCGCTGATTTCCTCTCCGCTTGGCCCGCGATCGTCGGCTGCCCTCGCATTCAGACATGGACAATACGACGCGCAGAACCACGTACCGTAATCGCCCTTGGACTTCATACGCAACATCGCGACGACGGTTGCGGTACGAATGCGCCTGGAATGTTCATATAATTGGTACCGCAATAAAGTAAGAAAACCTCGGTCGCTAAAGGAGCAGAGCATGAACTGAAGGAACTTATAAGAGGCGTACCTCCCTTCCCTTCTCGGATGATAAGTATAGACGATATTACGTAAGACACACGGGCGCCGCAATTTCGTGCTGTTAAACAAATGTCTTCTGGTTTTTCTATTACGCGACGTGAATTAACAGGGTCATGAAACGTCGAATGCACCGACCCAACCGTTTTCATGCGCATGCGTCTACTGTAGCACTGTTCGGTTGGTTGTCCCTGTATGGCGGCACCGAAACCCAACCGTAAAAATAGTCTATAGCTGGGGCACAGAATTTCTGTTTGCCTTTCTAGCATGATGTCGCTGAGGCCAAAATGCAAGAATACTAGTTTACTGACGTTTAAGTGTATGTTTAGAGCCCCAGGTAGTCATGACACAGTTTTCGCATTTAAAGCCTCATGAATTAATGGTAATATAATGGTCTTCGGAAAGACTAACTATTGGGCTAGTTGGTCTGGCATGTTAGCTGCAAAGTATTGGCGTGAGTAAACTGAACAACGCACAAGGATAAGAAGAAGACGAACGAATGTCCTCCTCCGTTCCCTGTGCCTTGTTTAGATAGCTCGCGTTTATTTTTGGCATTTGATGACTACTGGTTTCATGACTACTGGGTTCACTTATTACAAACATGGCTAGCTAGCTTTACATGGTGTAAAAAATGTGGTCCACCATATAATGATTTCTCTTATTAATATGCGCTTTATTTACCAGCTACAGCGACATTTCAGCCTTTTCCGTAATCTACACGATTTCTTCCTTTCATTTAATGCGAGTTTTCACTCAGTTACTGTAACACTTACTGTTACTTGTTACCACAGAAGTCTCCCCTGTTATTTCCTTAAGCAGCGCACCTTTGCATCTGTTTAATAGAATTGTATAACTGCCCTTATACTATTTTCAGCCTTAATTCTGGCTCAAAGTACCTCGGTTTCAAGAAGCCCGTGAGAATGGGAAAAGAAATTCCGGAGAGGATTGAAGATCACAGTTATAAAGCGACACCTCCTAAGCGAAGTCTGACATACATAGCACTGAATAAATCAAAACAGATTGATGAAATTTTCAGTGATAATTCAAATGAACTGCGCTCCGCCTGATTTCATTGTAGTAGGTTGATTACTGAAAAGAACAAGAAAATGAAGTGCCCTGTTGTGTTCTTTCTGGTTTTTTTTTCTAGTCGCCGAAACTTCGTAACTGGTATTTAAGTCTTAATTCACCGATTTCAACGTATCCGATTGTCTGTTGGCCTTTTCTATTTATGGAAATAAACTATTTAACTTTCCATAAACTTTCCATAAATATTTATGGAAATATTTATGGAAAGTCGCAATATTGGGCATTTCGCTATGTTGCAATACACTGTAGTCTATCTTTAGCAGTAAAATATAACTATGCCTGAGCCAGCGCCATAAAAATCTGTGACGTCACAACAAGCTGCTGCGGGAATTCTAATGCTCAGCTGAAGTCAATACATTTCTTTTCTAGTCTTGCTGAGGGCTGCATGATTCCGGTAAAATCTTTTTCCTTGATATAACGATCATAACTTATCCATGCAGGTGCACCTGTTTCACGCATTATTTACCTTGTATACATTACTACAGCAAATACGTTTATAATATGAAAAATTAGCGATACAAGGCGACACTTTCAGAATTTAGCTTCGCAGCAGTGGATAGCAAGCATCACGATGTAGTTATAAAAGTAATAGAATATATTTAGATTTGAAGGGGTTGAAATAACGTTCTTGTTCAAGGGAATTGCTCCAGACTTAAAGCCACTGACAAGAGACCCACTGCAGAGGGCATAAGACGACGCCCACGTGCTTCAGGCTGCTCTGCTTTCTCCTGGATCGAAAACAATGCAATGCTCCATGTCGCTGGCATCGTGCCCAAGAGGAAAATGCTTAGGTCATTCTGGCGCATCGTGTACTCGCTCCTCCACGCATGGATGAGTCTGTAATCATAAATGCGAATGTCTCCTCCCTGTGCAAAATATGCGGAATAATGAAATGGGCTCTTGCAATCGTGCAGAATTCATGGGCAGTTTAGTTCACTGTCATAGAACCTTATGACAACCGAAAAAAACTGTACATTGAACATGAAACCAGACGTCACTACTATAGCCTTCTTTATGCCACGTGTTTTTCCCTCTGATATGTTATGTGTCTCCTGAACAGATACACAGGTTGTATGGAAATATGTGGTCCCTATGTGTCCTTTACTAAACACGTCGTGCATCCGGTCGAATTTATAACAGGCATGTCCCAAGAGACATATAAATCTGAAGTGAATGTCAGTGAAAGCTACAATAAAAAGTTAAAAAGTTTAAAGTGCGGGCTATGGCTACGGAAAACCTGTATGGCGAAGGAAACAGCTGTGCGAATGTAGAGAAAAGAAAAAGAAAACATGGTTGATCCTTCGGTCATAGGAATCGGTATAACACGTAAGTAAAACGAGTACTTAGAGAAGTAGTTGAATGTTAACTGTACATTGATATAAGAGAGCTTACAAAACGTCTATTGGTGTTTGGCAGCTATAGCACCGTTTCATGTAGATGCACCCACGTTAACGCTTGGTGGTACACCTTTATCCCGGCGACTGACGTCCATGATCAATGATTAAACAAACCCTTGTGGTAGCTGTAGTAGTTAACGGTGAGAGTGTAATCGGAAAATCACAGCATATCCACGGAGTGAATGGTGATGAGTGGGCGAAGCTGCGGAGGTTCATCGGTAAACCGTGAATCTTCCGTGAATTCTGCCGAGTACATCATCACGGACGTGAGATCGGGCGCGTTTATACTAAAGGTTTGATGAGTTATGACGACTTGCAGCTCACTTTAATTTTACATGTACGCCGTGAATTTTCATTGTTTAGAAAACCATTGCTTTAGAAAACATCTGGCGTCTTTCGTTAAGCAGCTGGCGTCTTTTCGTGTTGCTTTAGAAACATCTGGCGTTCTTTCGTTTTGCTTTTAGAAAACATCTGGCGTCTTTCGTTGGTTTATTTCATCAATCAACGGCGTTTTGAACAAAATTTTTATTGTTTAATCACGCACAGGAGAAATCTCACCAGGCACTACCTTGGAGGTAAACAATGGCTGCTAATGGGAATGAGAGACAGAAGAAGTCGGCTTTTAGCTAACACTTACACTTCTACTTCTACTAACGTTTCCTACTGGAACATGCCAATGGCTGCTAATGGGGAATGAGAGACAGAAGAATTCGGCTTTTAGTTAACGCGCACGCTGCGAATTTTTTATTGTTCAACAACGCACAGGAAAAATCTCCCACTGGCACCATCTTGGAGGTCAAGATCTGGTACTAGCGTTACGACTGGTTACGCACTACTACGACTACGAGGGACGGACGGGTGCCGCCTTAAGGAGCTTCGCCCCTAAAAAGTGGTGGGGCAGCCAGAAGAGCGTCGCTGACTGCACGCAGACCTTGTGCTGACGTCGCTATCCCGCGGCATGTTAAAGAGTTATTGAACACCACGGCAGGACTAGAGAGAAACGCAACGCGCGTTGTGTCTCCCCTGTAGCCCAGCAGCGATTTTTTTCGAAGCGAGGTCAAGCGGCGAACGCGGTGTTACAACCAGGCGAGGCAGGCGTCGCAGAGCCATTGTTGGTATGGATGGATGTTATGAGCGAGGCCGACGCTTGGGCCTAGGTCGCCACCTCGTGGTGTGTTAAGGCGTTGACGAAATTGCGCTTCTCCTATTGGAAAGGCGCCGAATGGGACGGACGCGACTTAACACTATAACGCAATTCGCTTGTCTGTTTCTGTGTGACAAACTTTGTTTTCTATCATTGTTTTTGTCAAAGCAGATTTTATACTGCGCCGAAAAGTTATATTGTAACATCGAACATTAAAATATAGATACTCCTAGAGCTCAAAGCACTTCGACCTTCCCGGTATACCACAGATACATTTAGGAAGAGGTGGCGTGATGTCTTTTTTTTTTTCAACGCCAATAGCTGCAGAACACAAGGTCGTTTTATTGGATAATAAAGATTTTTTGTTCAAATGCTAGTGAGGCGGCTGTCTTCGTACACGAACGCTTCGTCCAGACGGAAATACCAAGCCCCTGCTAATGTTACTTTGAAAGTACTGATTAGAAAACTTTTTTATTATCAATTTTAAGGCAGTTTCTTATACAGAAACGCCATAATTCTGGCATCGTAATTCGGCGTCTTAATTTGTGGCATACCCAATGTTTGGAAATAAAAGAGGAATCACACGTAATTGGAGACGTTTATCATTGGTTCAAGGTCTCGATATTAAAACCGAGTTCGCCAAGCGGGCAGGAAAGGTAGCTACTCTTTAGCGTCAGACCAGAAGTTTTCGTGACGGAGAAGCGACGATATTTTGGATTAATAAATGCCGTGGCAATATCTAGCAAGGAAAAACAAGTCGTCTCAAGCACAAAACTGCACCGCTAATTCTTTGACTGTAATGTGCGGTGCGTATCTGTTACTTTCTTGAAATATAAATAAGCGCAATGAGCTCTTTTGTCTGTCGCCCTGTCTTCAACAAGAAACGCCGTAGTGGCAACCCCGTGTTTTACGTTGTATAGTGAAAGAAAAAAAATCACAGCATATCCACGGAGTGAATGATGATGAGTGGGCGAAGCTGCGGAGGTTCATCGGTAAACCGTGAATCTTCCGTGAATTCTGCCCAGTATATCATCACCGACGTGAGATCGGGAGCGTTTATACTAAAGGTTCGATGAGAGTTATGACGACTTGCAGCTCACTTTAATTTTACATGTACGCTGTGAATTTTCATTGTTTAGAAAACCATTGCTTCAGAAAACTTCTGGCGTCTTTCGTTAAGCAGCTGGCGTCTTTTCGTTTTGCTTTAGAAACATCTGGCGTTCTTTCGTTTTGCTTTTACAAAACATCTGGCGTCTTTCGTTGGTTTATTTCATCAATAAACGGTGTTTTGAACAAAATTTTATTGTTTAATCACGCACAGGAGAAATCTCACCAGGCACTACCTTGGAGGTAAACAATGGCTGCTAATGGGAATGAGAGACAGAAGAAGTCGGCTTTTAGCTAACACTTACACTTCTACTTCTACTAACGTTTCCTACTGGAACATGCCATGGCTGCTAATGGAGAATGAGAGACAGAAGAATTCGGCTTTTAGTTAACGCGCACGCTGCGAATTTTTTATTGTTCAACAACGCACAGGAAAAATCTCCCACCGGCGCCACCTTGGAGGTCAAGATCTGGTACTAGCGTTACGACTGGTTACGCACTACGACTACTACGACTACGAGGGACGAACGGGTGCCGCCTTAAGGAGGTTCGCCCCTAAAAAAAGTGAAAAGTGCTGTATTCTTGCACCCAGCATGATGGAGACAAATGAGCATGATACGCAAATGCAAGGTGATCATCTGGTGCATGCGAGGTGGTTTGGCGCTCTTCACGACAAGATGCTGCGACGTGCCTACATTGGTATTTCGTCATGGAAAGTTCAGCTTTGACGTGAAGTGGTGACCACATGCCGTGCGCGGCAAGCACTAACCAATGATTACGCCCTATTTTGTGACGCCCTGAAACTTTCCCACATTACTCCCCTAAAGTTGGTAATAAAGAAGTCATTTAGCAAGTTTTGTTAATTATTTATCTATATGTAACTTTAGCAGGGCAAAGTATTTCCACGTCGAGGTCGAGTTCATATGTGCTATCACTGTAGGTCAAATGCCCTACAATGAAAGCATTGTGTTATAAAAAGTGATATCATTGTATGACGTATGTCCTGCAATGATATCAGTTTTAATAAGAAAATCAGTATTGCCCAAAAACACAAAAAAAGAAAAAAAAGAAAACAATCTATACAGGAGGCTTAGAAGTAGAATATTTTTCGTGCTGTGACTTCTTTTCTATTTGTGAATCATGCACCTCCATAAAGTTACGCTCTTTTTATTTTCGAAATTCCTCTGTTCTGCTGGCTACAAGTAATCGCGAGCTCTTTGTTGTGTGAGCATTGCGTTGTAGCAAAATGAAATGATGCTTGTTGCTTTTTATCCGAGTCATAACAGGAAGGTTTAGATAGCAGAACTTTCCAGGGAACGCCAGAGCCCGAGGATAACATTTCGCAAATGCGCAGCGATAATATTACCCAATATTTTCGCAATATGAGTTCCCCTTTTTTATACTTGAATCTTTCAATCACTGAAAAACGGGTGTTATAAGCACCACGCCTTGTGTAAAGTTGGGAAACAAAATAAATGCTTCAGAAACTCCAAATCAGCAGGTTTATGCAATTTCCGAGTTCGAATAAACGCAATTTATTGGCCTCGTAATGTCAGCCATGAAGCTGTTGAGAAGACTAGGTGGTACAAACGGCAAGTTTACGAAGAGCCGTTAGATGTGGTTCAATATGGCGCAGAACATCTATTAGTGTCCGCGCTGACGGATCCCTCCGCGTATACGTGCAGCTGCTTCATATAATTTGCATGCGAATGCTCGAGCGCCAGAAAACGAGCTTCAGAAAAAAAGGCGAGCATCCCTCGGAGTGCCGTCCAGGAACACTAAGGCTGCAAACAACGATTGCGGGGAGGGAAGTCGTTGCTGCTGCTGTTCGCAAGCTGAAGAGCGGTTACGAATGGAATCGTTACGCGTCCTTTGAATGAACATTGTTCCAGTGTCAACCAGGCTGCATGGTTCTTTTTGCTACAGTATTATAAGTAGCACGCGGATTTTTTTTTTCCGCGAACAATAAATTAAAGATGCTTATATGGAAAAGAAAACAGCAAAAAGCGTTTGCACCACATCGGCTACCGTTCGTGTGGAGATAAATTTTGGCGTCAATGTGGTGATCACAGGAACACGCACTGCCATTCACGCACGACGCCGGAGTAAAACGATAGAACGTAATTAAAGGAGAGGCCTAGGGGCTAACTAGAGTTTTTCGTTCGTTCGGTTTCCTACAGGCGGGCAAGAAGACGAGGCACATAAAAAGAAAGAAAGCTAGTGAGGGAGAGAGGTGATGCGACATGAGTTCAGATTAATTACGCTCACTCTATGGACCAGGCGAAGCATGCCTACATCCTGGTACCTTTTGGCACTTTGTGAGCCTATTGTTTTAGGTTATTCCAAAGAAGTGTTCGTATGGCTTTTTTACATGATAAGCGGTGAGCGTAGGCTCACGGGATATCTAGACACCTATTATTCAAAGCCTAGACTACCATTATACTAAAAAAAAGGCTGCAGAATTTGGCTTTGCTTTTTGAAGCGGGTACGTGAAGGGATAATTGTGATTCTAATCCGAGTTATTTTTCTTTTTTTGCTTTGTAATACCAGCTTGCTGCTACGCTCTCGACAATATCCACCGGATGTTTTGAATCCACCAGTGCATATGTATCCCGCGCACAGATGTTCAGCGCTTAAAAATTAACCTCTCCGCGTGATCTGCACATTGCTATTTGTGCCGGGAAATGCATATAAATACTTTACAGGACCTCGTCGTACCTGTTAAAATGTGTCTATGTCGTTTAGTCTTTGCGGTAGGTACAATAAGTGCCACGCCGCTGCGCTAGCTTAACAGCGTCTCGCATAACGGTGGGAAACGCCGCAGCTTCGTTTTGTAGCTGGCCGAGCGAAATTTTGATTCTAAGCTAAAGAACAAAGGCGTGTAGTCTTTTCACTTATGTTTTGTGAACCGCAAGTAGCGATAGCGAGCTAAAGAACCTTGAAGAACGTATTGCTTAGGTGAATGAAGAGATGACGGTAAGATCTCTGTTGGACCTATTGAATGTTGTCGATAACTTGTTGAGAAAAGGCGATCAGAAGCAAAACAATAACAGGAAAGGAAAACATGTACACTTTATTTCCAATAAAGCCCGTATATTATTATATCTACATGTGATCTGACGGCAATGAACAGGGCTGTCTTTGTCAGTATTACAGTGGACCCCGATGCATCGGTTAGATTGCCGAGACTGCCACGCTCCTAGGTACAAGTGAACATCAGCGCATTCCGCTCAGTCTTTCTTCTTTCTCTTGTTCCTTAATCGGCTTAACTTAATATTAGCAACTGTTTAGATACAGCGATTGTCATGTCGTCGAACTTACTGGATCATTCAGTTCGTCTGCACATTATATCTTTGGATGCTGGCTCACAGCGCTGGCAGAGTAGAGACGACAAGAAAAGTGTTAAGGTACCTGGATATTGATTTCTAACTAATTCCAAGATTAAACAAAGCGCGCTCTTTTCTTGCCGGCTTACGGATAAACTGAGAAAGTCAGGCGCCCGAAGTTAATAGTCTGTTTACTTCCTCTATTTGCAGTAGATGCTAAAGAAACGCGAGACTGCCACCGATTTTTAGCTTAGAGACAAACATTCAGTTTATCTTTCAATAGCTTGAAAGTAACATGCTATAGATAGGGCGGTAAAGCCTTCCCAATCACCTTAGAGTAAATATTAAATTCCTGTCTATCGGAATGACGGAAATCCTCTTTGGCGCAAGATTTGGGTCACCTCTGTTTTTCGTAAGCTCGCCTAAGTAATCAGTCCAAAAAGAAAGTAGGCTGCGTCTGGATCTTCAAATATCGCACGGCAGAATATAGAACACGGCCCCGTCTCATTCCGCCTAAACTGGGGACTGCGCTTTAACCGTGCCGATAATAAAACGTGCTTCACTTGTTGCCTCTTTTTTTTTTTTTAACATCGCTTCGCCAGCACGCCCGCCTTCGAGAGGGGCCACCTGCATAAATATTTATTTTTCACAGACTCCTGCGTGCTGATATGAGAAGCCTCAAAATCAAGTGGAGCTATTTTTTTTCGCGCCTGGATATGCTTTGAGTTGGACGTGACTAACCTAATTTATAAGTCACACAATAGCGGCGCTAAAATTTGTACAGACACTTTTTTTTTCGTTTTAAATGCGAAGCATTTCTTAGCGAACCTCAGGCACTTTGGGCGTTTCTATCTGCGTATCTATCTATCTATCTAGCCGCCTACGTCTGGGCACTCTACTGGTCGTCTCCATAGGTTGTAATATACCAAAATTCGCAGAGCATAGGATGAATGTATGACGAACACGATCCACTGGTCATGACATGAATTACACAAAATACCTGTCGCGTACGTCACCAAACCCTTTCTCTCAGTCACGTGTGGCACATACCCGCATACCAGAGTTCATGTTGTGCGGGTATGTGCCACAGGTGATAACACAGTCTCAATGAACGCAGCAACCGCGAACATACACATTGACACGGAAAGAAAGTGAAAATAATAGTAATTGTTGGGGTTTGACGTCCCAAAACCACAATATGATCATGAGAGACGCCGTAGTGAAGGGCTCCGGAAATTTTGACCATCTGGTATTCTTTAACGTGCACTTACATGACACAGCACACAGGCCTCTAGCATTTCGCCTCCATAGAAATGCTACCGCCGCAGCCGGGATCGAACCCGCGACCTTCGGGTCAGTAGCCGAGCACCGTAACCACTACACCACAGCGCCTGATGCAAGAAAAGTTAGGGAGCTGAAGACAGAGCGCCCCTGGAAGACGCTGGGCTACCGTCCACTCGTCCACGTGGTCCGCAATATTGACCACGTGAATTACGCGAAAACCGGGGTCAATGCTTCCTGCAATAACTCTGTCGAGAGGACCATGTCCCTCATAATTAGCGGTTACTTCAGCATTGATTTATAAAAACCCAACAACGCCTGGTTCTTCCACGGCATGAAAGACGGCTTGGATGTGGACAAGGCATCACAAGACCTATGTGCCACGTCCAGGACAGGAGGCATCATGGATAATTTCTTCGTAAGAGCCATCTGCGGTTTCCACCATCACTACTATACCTCGCATTTCACTACACGTAGACCGTTCGTAGCTGCGATCACTAACGGATTCGATAGCAAGTCCTGTCCAGCTGCTGGTAGTTCCTGATCACGGTGATGATGATCTTATTCAAGAACTGCCAAGAACCCCTTCCATACATGCACACGGGTTCGTGAAACGTGCGTGCGTTCTCCGTCATAACGGACAAGTATAAGCATGGCAAATGTAACGCAACTGTAACAACAGCAACTGTGGCTGTAACGTACGTGCAGTGCGCCTGCTCATGCCACTCGGCTATGTATATATCAAAGAATTTTTTCTGAATAAGGCTTAGTGGCGAGTAGCGCCTCTACTGTGCATCTCTATTCGGTCATTGCCCTACTCGAATTGGCGCTATTCAGTATTGAAGAATATAAGCACTACATATCAGCTTACTGCGTCTGCTTGCGGTAACAGCTATGTTGCTGTTCGCATCGTTAAGCAACTGTAAACAGCTGGTTGTATAACACAAGTGCGACTCTTCAAAATATGTGTGTGTGTATACCATTTGCACATTTCTCTAGCGTCATTTTTCGCAACTAAGCTCAATGTGAAAAATTGCGACACCGTCACCTTCCTGCGCATGCTTCGCATAACATCGATTCCCACGGTACGGGGGATCTGCCGATTTTTGTGTGACGTGACTGCATGGAGAATATAAATGACGGGTGGTAACACGACAATCATGATATGCATGCCATGTAGGGCATGATTTACATGCCACGCTCATGGTGCGCCCGCGGCCGGTTCGCTAGCTGGACATACACCAATGCTGGTATTGCGTGACATGACTGCATGGTAAACAAAAATGACAGGTAGTAACATGACAATTATGACAAGCATGTCATGTAGGGCATGTTTTACATGCCATAGTCATGGTGCGCTCGCGGCCGGTTCGCTAGCTTGACATGCATCAAAACTGGTATTGCGTGACGTGACTGTATGACGAACGTAAATGACAGGTGGTAAGATGACAGTCGTGGTATGCATGTCATGTAGGGCATGATTTACATGCCACATCATGGTGCGCTCGCGCCAGATTCGCTAGCTTGACATACACCAATAGTGCTATTGCGTGACGTGAGTGTATGACGAACATAAATGGCAGGTGGTAACATGACAATCATGACATGCATGTCATGATTTATATGCTACACTCATGGCGTGCTCGTGGCCGGTTCGCTGGCTTGGCATACACCAAAACTGGTATTGCGTGACGTGACTGTATGAAGAACATAAATGACAGGTGGTACACATGAAAATCATGACATGCATGTCATGTAAGGCATGATTTACATGCGACTTTCTTGGTGCGCTTCCGGCTGTTTTGTTAACTCGATATAAACCAAAATTTGTATGGCAAAACATTAGTGCGTTACGAACATAAATGGCAGGTTACGCATTACATGTACCAGAGTATAAGTTTCATTAGCATGGTATATAGGTTATTGTAAATACTCGCATGCATGCATGAAAAATATACGATATATAGTGGACTAGATTTCGTGACATGAATGGCTTCATTTGCCTCAGGGACAAACAAGGCGATGTTTCCAACTCTTTGCTGACTGCTTCGCATTACGTCGATTTCCATAATGCGTGGGATCTCCCGGATTTTTTTATTATATGTATTTTTTTCTTAAATCTTCAAAAAAATTTCTTATATAATCCCTCTCACGGATTTATCGTGTCTTTACTTTATCTCTTAACATTCTCGTCGCGGTTTTTTTTAATAATAATGTATGTGGTTCTATGTCCCAAAACCAGGATATGATTATGAGGGACGCCGTATTGGAGGGCTCCGAAAATTTTGACCACTTCGTGTTGTTTAACGTGCACTGACATGGCAAAGTACAGGGGCCTTTAGCATTTCGCCTCCATCGAAATGCGACCGCGGCGGCCGGGATGGAACCCACGATCTCCGGGTCAGCAGCCGAGCACTGTAACCACGCCACCACGGCAGGCTCGTGGCTTTTAAATGCGAAGCATTTCTTAGCGAACTTCTGCGACTTTGAGCGTATCTATCTGTCTATCTAGCCGCCTACGACTTTGTGCTCTCGTGGTCGCTTGGGTAATCGTATGTACACCAAAATTGGTATGGCGTAACATGACTGTATGACGAACATCAGTGATAAGTCATAACATGAAAATCATGACACGCATGCCATGTACCGCATGATTTACATACCACGCTCATGGTGCGCTGGTGGCCGTTTCGCTAGCTTGATATACAATAAAGTTGGTATCTTGCGACGTGACTGTGTGACGAACTTAAATGTGAACATGAAAATCATGACACAGATGTCATGTACAGCATGACTTACGTGCCACGCTCATGGGGCGCTGGTGGCCGTTTCGCTAGCTTGATCTACCCCGAAATTGGTATTGCGTTACGTGACTGTGTGACGAACATAAAAAAGGCGTTAACATGAAAATCATGACACGCATGTCATGTACGGCATGACTTATGTGCCACGATCATGGTGCGCTGGCGGCCGTTTCGCTAGCTTGATATACACCAAAATTGGTAGCTTGCGACGTGACTCTGTGACGAACATAAATAACACGAGTTAACATGAAAATCATGACACGAATGTCATGTACAGCATGACTTATGTGCCACGCTCATGGGGCGCTGGTGGCCGTTTCGCTAGCTTGATCTACCCCGGAATTGGTATTGCGCGACGTGACTGTGTGACGAACATAAAAAAAGGAGTTAACATGAAAATCATGACACGCATGTCATGTACAGCATAACTTTCGTGCCACGCTCATGGTGCGCTGGCGGTCGTTTCGCAAGCTTAATATGCACCAAAATTGGTATCTTCCGACGTGACTGTGTGATGAACATAAAAACAGGAGATAACATGAAAATTATGACACGCATGTCATGTACGGCATGACTTTCTTGCCACGCTCATGGTGCGCTGGCGGCCGTTTCGCCAGCTCGATATACACCAAAATTGGTATCTTCCGGCGTGACTGTGTGATGAACATAAAAACACGAGTTAACATGAAAATTAGGACACGCATGTCATGTACGGCATCCCTTACGTGCCACGCTCATGGTGCGCTGGCGGCCGTTTCGCCAGCTCGATATACACCAAAATTGGTAGCTTGCGACGTGACTGTGTGACGAACATAAATAACACGAGTTAAGATGAAAATCATGACACAAATGTCATGTACAGCAAATGACTTACGTGCCACGCTCATGGGGCGCTGGTGGCAGTTTCGCTTGATCTACCCCAAAATTGGTATTGCGTGACGTGACTGTGTGACGAACATAAAAACACGAGTTAAATGAAAACCAAGACACGCATGTCATGTGCAGCATGACTTACGTGCGACGCTCATGGGGCGCTGGTGGCCGTTTCGCTAGCTTGATCTACCCCGGAATTGGTATTGCGCGACGTGACTGTGTGACGAACATAAAAAAAGGAGTTAACATGAAAATCATGACACGCATGTCATGTACAGCATGACTTTCCTGCCACGCTCATGGTGCGCTGGCGGTCGTTTCGCAAGCTTAATATGCACCGAAATTGGTATCTTCCGACGTGACTGTGTGATGAACACAAGAACACGAGTTAACATGAAAACCATGACACGCATGTCATGTACAGCATGACTTACGTGCCACGCTCATGGGGCGCTGGCGGCCGTTTCGCTAGCTTGATCTACCCCGGAATTGGTATTGCGCGACGTGACTGTGTGACGAACATAAAAAAAGGAGTTAACATGAAAATCATGACACGCATGTCATGTACAGCATAACTTTCGTGCCACGCTTATGGTGCGCTGGCGGTCGTTTCGCAAGCTTAATATGCACCAAAATTGGTATCTTCCGACGTGACTGTGTGATGAACATAAAAACAGGAGATAACATGAAAATTATGACACGCATGTCATGTACGGCATGACTTTCGTGCCACGCTCATGGTGCGCTGGCGGCTGTTTCGCAAGCTTGATATACACCAAAATTGGTATCTTCCGGCGTGACTGTGTGATGAACATAAAAACACGAGTTAACATGAAAATTATGACACGCATGTCATGTACGGCATGCCTTACGTGCCACGCTCATGGTGCGCTGGCGGCCGTTTCGCCAGCTCGATATACACCAAAATTGGTATCTTCCGGCGTGACTGTGTGATGAACATAAAAACACGAGTTAACATGAAAATTATGACACGCATGTCATGTACGGCATCCCTTACGTGCCACGCTCATGGTGCGCTGGCGGCCGTTTCGCCAGCTCGATATACACCAAAATTGGTAGCTTGCGACGTGACTGTGTGACGAACATAAATAACACGAGTTAAGATGAAAATCATGACACAAATGTCATGTACAGCAAATGACTTACGTGCCACGCTCATGGGGCGCTGGTGGCAGTTTCGCTTGATCTACCCCAAAATTGGTATTGCGTGACGTGACTGTGTGACGAACATAAAAACACGAGTTAACATGAAAATCATGACACGCATGTCATGTACAGCATGACTTACGTGCCACGCTCATGGGGCGCTGGTGGCCGTTTCGCTAGCTTGATCTACCCCGAAATTGGTATTGCGTGACGTGACTGTGTGACGAACATAAAAACACGAGTTAACATGAAAATCATGACACGCATGTCATGTACAGAATGACTTACGTGCCACGCTCATGGGGCGCTGGCGGCCGTTTCGCTAGCTTGATCTACCCCGAAGTTGGTATTGCGCGACGTTACTGTGTGACGAACATAAAAACACGAGTTAACATGAAAATCATGACATGAATGTCATGTACAGCATGACTTACGTGCCACGCTCATGGGGCGCTGGCGGCCGTTTCGCTAGCTTGATCTACCCCGAAGTTGATAATGCGCGACGTTACTGTGTGACGAACATATATAATGGGAGTTAACATGAAAACCATTACACGCATTTTCCTCAATGGCATACAAGGCGATGTATGCAGCTCTTTGCTGGCTGCTTCGCATTACATCGATTCCCACAATGCGTGGGATCTGCCGGCTTTTTTCTGTTCTTTTTTTCTACGAGAGATTTTATTCTGGACAAGGCACTGCCTATATTTTGTGTGTTTATTACGGTATTTGTGAGATGTTTGAATCGAAGGTAAGCGTTAGGCTTAAATCTGCCTGGTTGGGGAAGACCTAATTAATGGGAAAGAACAATTCAATCAAAATTAATGTTATGACGCTACCAAACGTGGGGTTTTATAATGCGCTTAGGTTGGAGTTCTCGAAATCATTATTTAGTAATGTCTTTTTTTTTCAGCATATAGATTATACACATTTAGCTCGTCGTGATGCGGGGCCATATTTGCGTGCGTTTCGTATCACTGGCAAGCCAACACGTGGAGCTTAAAAAAAAAAAGAAGAGGCATCCACTTGTGAATCCACGCAAAACCGTGTATGGGTCCCGCGTTTCATGCGTCTTAGCAAGCTTCTGATATTGCGAAAAACCTTTGTCGGCGCCGCTTGTATTCAATAGTTTAATTGGATGAAAAAATACTCGCACTATCATGTTTCCTTCATTGATTGCTGCTGGGCTCATCGAAATACGCGGCAAAATCAAATGTAATTGATTCGTTCCTTACGAAAAAATAGTGCGGGGGTGTGGGGATGAGCACCGTACTCCAGCGTAAAACCACGGGCAGTTAATCCTACTACACGAGAATGAATTAACGCGCCGAGTCCGTATAGCTCAGAAGGCGGTACAAACGCAAAGGTTAAGCGTGGTCGGCTTCGTCATGACTATGCCTCTCATGAAAATCAAGAGACGCGATACGTTTGCCAGTTGTGAGACGAGATTAATGGCGTGGAGCTTAATTTTAATGATAAAGCTAATTCCATCCCGGAAGTGGAAAGTTTCGAGTGCGTTGCCGGCTTTCTCAAGTTGTACAGCTACTCTTGAGCAAATCCATTAGTTTTCCCATAGAGCGATAATCCCTCGCGCTCAATGTTTCAGATGGAATAAAATTTGTGATTTTTTGCTTGTTTTTATGTTTGTGCAAGCGGTATATGAGAATCCCCCCCCCTCATACTCTTTTACCCCGTGAGAGTGTGTAGGTTTAAGGAGCTTACAGATTATTTTAGGATTGGCTTGGATTCTTCGAAAAACAAACTGGTTGGAGGTAAGGCGATTAATGCTTAATGTTCGCTGCAGCGCTAAAAATCCCGAAGTGTTCCGCATTACAGTGCAGAGCCTTTCGGCCTTCGGGTGCCCTTTTATATTACTACCCACATTGCTCTGTTGTGTGCTTGAAGACGCTTGGAAGCACTGCAACAATAAAAAAACAAAACAAAAAAAGCTTCATTTTCTGCGTCATTGCATCCGTACAACTAGAGTTCAAAGCTAGACAGATATGCTAAGTATTCGGAATTGCGCTGAGGCAAAAACCAGTCAAAAAGACGCCGGATAAGGGATAGAAGTGCCACACACACCCTTGTCCGGCGTCTTTGTGACTGGTTTTTGCCTCATCGTCATGTGCCAATTGACCAAGACTTCGAGCTTATTGCGGAATTGCGCGATGAAAAGGCGTACCTGCGCCGTTTATTTCATTCCCAGTTGTTTGGTTTTCATCGATAAATATGAAAGATGAGCAAACCTGTTTCCTGAGTTTGCCTGGCTTGATGCAAGGGTATCATTTGCGGATATTGAGACAGATGAAGGCATTTGTAGACGGGAAGAGGTGAAAGACGGAAACGAATGGGAAGGTGAAACAGGCATCATTGACGCATCGAAAACGCAGTCGTTCTGTGGAAGCAGACAAGGAAGGAAGCTAAAGTGTCAAGCAAAGCTGAGAAAACGCATTAGCGAGAGTTGGATTGGCGAAATGTAGCGAAATTATAGATTGGGCCATGTTCGCAGGTCTATTGCTCGTGAAACGCTACGTGAGAAAGATGTTTGAGAATTGTAGAAACCAACGAAACGAACGTTAAAAACGTAGATGATGAATGGCTACGAGGCCAATACTCTTTGCTATAACCTTACGCAATAATGAACTAGGAATATCTATAAATGTAAAGTAAAAAAAAAAACATAGTTTCATCCTCTTTTTATTTATTTTTTGCTGCACGTTTCCGAAAGCGCGCACTATAAAAAATATACGTTCAGAAAAACAGCAACACGTACGCTCTGGCCCAACCGGTTCAATGTCGTGTTTTTCACATATTAGGAACATAGCGGTCTGTCCTATTCTGTTCTCTTCTAGCTGGCCTCGGCTACTCCGTTTCTATAAGTCCTGCAGGGCGAAAAAGAAAAAAAAAGATTGCCCTAAAATCGAAATGAACAACCTAAGAAAATACATGTAGCAAACAAAAAGCGAAAATAACATGGCATTGAACAGTTGTTACAAGTGCGAAGAAAATCGGTAAGAATGTTAAATATGTTTGAATTGGGTTTATCCTGTCGTCATAAATTTCGTCACGGTAAAGATGATAGGCAAAAATATAAGGTATAAGGTGCAAGTTATAAATTGTAATATGCAGTTATAAAATGTAAGATTGAAAGTTGTGTGAAAGGTCAATACACGGAATTAGGTCTCCTGAGTCGAATAATTTCAGACTGTACTTACGCCTTATTTCGCATGTGCAGTATAACTTCCTCTGGGTGTCACGTTCTACATAAGAACGGAAGAATGCAAACGATTCACGTATTGGCCATGGACCACAAACCTGTTTTCTTCTTCACTTTTTATAATGTTGGGTTGCGAGCGATAAAAGTGTCGGAGAAGTTGACATTTCCAGCGACCCCAGATTGCGCGAAGGAGCAGCCCTTCAATCATTCTGTGCCATCATACTTCCTCGTTGCTTTCACGCCTCTCTTACGTTTCGCGCCAACGTACTGGCGCACTATGCGCCGGCGGCTTCACTGGGCAGACTCGCATGACGAAGCGTGAAGTGCAGTGCCGCGGCATAGATGGATCTCTGGCGCCGCTGCCGTCATCGAAGCGACTATACAGAAAAGGCTGGCAGATCGAAGTTGGGCGGGAGAGGTTGGATGCACTGAACGGTCCCCCGGTAATGGCTTAATTGTTGTCACGTCCTTCGACCCTCCGCGTGCGTACGCGTGGTGACGCCTCGAGCGGAACAGTGGTGGCCGCAGAGCGCGACGACGCTTTGGGCTGAGTAGCTGAGGCGCCGTGTCGCCTATAGACGCCCGACTGTTCTCATTCTGGCGACTTCTTAATTGGCGGCACGTGACGCCGCGCCGCTTATACCTGGAATCGCACGGCTCTCGCGGTTTAGCGCCGATACACTCTCGGCAGTTGGGCAGAACGGCGTGTTGAGCAAGCGCAGCAGGCCAGCGTTGTGCACACGCGAAGATTTTGCAAGATCCTTTCCGCGTGCGCGTTACCGGTAAACAGTATTCAAACTGAACCTGAAGTGACAGTTCTGTGATGTAGAGACCATTTACAGCGTTTAACGTTCCGTCATGTGGATGGATACTACGCACTTTACCTAGCTCGCCTTGAGAATGACGAGTTTAGCTATATTGCAGGCACATTTTACATACGCCAACGTTTTTCAAGTTGGGTGTTCTGTTACGCACACAAACGTCGAAACTATAAGTACGCATATCTGATTTATGATAGCTCTTTCCAAGCGAATAATTTTTTTGTGAAACAAAGGCACTTCTTGCGCATCCATGTAGTCGCCTACGTCTTTGTCTTCACGCGGCGGTTTCATTAACTTGATATATACCTTACACATGACATGGCATGAGTGTATGACGAACATAAATGGCAGGTCATGACATGAGTATCATTTTATGCATGTCATCTGCGTCATGGCATTTAAGTCGCAGTCTTCTTTTAATTTCGAAGCACCTCTAGCCGTTCACCTATCGACAATAGGTGCTACAAGGACTTTTTATACAATGCTCCAAATATAGAGATACAAAGAAAAAAAATAAGTTGTAGTAAAAAAAAGAGGGAGGGGGGTGGGTAGCGGTAAGAATGAAGGCCCTATTACAATTTCAAAAGAGGCAACTTCGTATGTTTTATGAAATTTACCTTGGAGGCGTATTACAAATGAGGAATGGTATTAAAATCAAGTAATTTCTTTTAAATGGGGAGCATTTCTTTGAGGACCAAACGCACGTTGATCGTTGCTACGTATCTATCCAGCCGCCTACGTCTGGGCGCTTCACATGATAGTGTTAACGAGGGAGCCCGTGTCGCAGAAAGCAGAAAAGCTCGATAGGCGCAAAGAATAGGAATCACGCTCCCAGCCCGAATCGAACCCAGGTATTCTGCGAGCAAGTATCCTGCCTATGAGCAACACCAATGCTGCTTTAAGTGGCTTTGGAAGAAGCTCCTGTGCACGCTTCATGTCGGGGTAACTGTTGTACTACGTGGTCCATGCGAAATGAGAATAGACGTTTCCAGGGGCGAGCGACGTTTATTGACGCATGTTCATCGGTGCGTGGCTGGTCCCGGTAAGCCCCGGGAAGGTTGCGGCGCATGCCTTTTATTTGTTTCGCGCACCTGCGCATTATCGACCTGACGATAAAACTGCGACGCTAGGCCGACACCGCAGTAACGTAACGTAAATTGTGGTTGCTTGGGACGGCTAACCACTTTAATAACAATGTAATGAAGATTACTCATTTGTTCCTATGACTCAGCTAGCTGTCGTCAAGCAATGATCGATCACGTTGGAATACGCCAAGGACCGATGGACCATGAGGTACCATTTAGGCACAGAGTCAACGTGCTTGGTGAGCCCTCGATATGCACAGAACTACACAATTTACATAAAGAACGTCGATCCATCTTGTCACATTTGCCACCACAAAAAAAAAAAGAACAAGAAATGATGCGGCACAGAAAGCTTCTGGTTGAGTGCTTTGCATGATCTGCCGGAATTGCGTGGGATCGACCGGACTTTTTTTTTTCTTTTTCCAATAAAATTAGCTGCATGCCTTCGCCCACCTGTTTCCTTTCGTACACTCTTCCCTACCTTATGAAGAAGTTCGGAGTAAATGACAAATCGTGACTGTTAAAATAGACTGTTCGTGTGTCGTACTTGGACGGTGCTATACTAATTGCATTGTAGTGTCGTCGCAGACTCTTCTTCTCTTTCATTCTTTTACACCCCCTCTCTCCTTCGTAAGTACAGGGTAGCAAACCGGAGACTTCCTCTGGTTAACCTCCATGCCTTTCATTTATTTCTCTCTCTGTGCCCATCCAGCATCATCAACATGCTCTCTAACAAATTTTTTTTGAGACGCACATCACGTAGTCGTGAGGAACAGGAGATCGAACACTGAAATGACCTTTTTGACATCACAGCGGCTAAACGCAGTTGCCAAGCGCGAAAGTGTTCGTGACACTAAATGCTCGAGCGGAAAGTTGTCTCTGCCAATTCAATGCGCCACATTCATCGGTACATTACAAGTAATCGTTGAATAAACATGAATTCAATGTTCCAGCTAATATCGCTCACGATAATACATATGGTTTTAACACGACGAGCGTAGCAGTGGTGCATGTCTACGGAAAGTGCACTGTTGTTTCCTTTCGAATACAGCACCTCTTCCAGACATGACTGAGAGAAGCTTATTCAGCAGATAGCCTACTCATACGGCCTGAGCTCGCGACGAGCATTTCAGTGAATTTTATGTACAGTGCATATGTGCTTTCTACATCTCGTTAGCTTTCGTCATTTGACTTCTGTATCGAATAGTAGTAGTCAGTAGAAAACTTTATTTTTCGTTTTACTTGTGAAGTCTCAGAGGGTGGAGCTCTCAGTCATGCGCCCCATTGGCTGCGGCTATCCGGCCGACCTGTGCAATCAGTCTTCTCTGGTCGTCAAGGGCTCTGCTGGAAAGAGCGGCTTCCCACTGGGAAGGGGAGGGATTGGGTAGTCTAGGTACACCAGGCGGTTTGGGGCATACCCACGTGGAATGGTAGAAGCTTGGGTGTCCTCCACAAAATCGGCATCGCTCAGGTAACTGTGCAGGGTAAAAAGTGTGCCTGAGTGTAAGGTTGGAAAGCATATCAACTGGGAGCTGCCACGAAGCAGCAGCATCTGCGCGGGTCAGTTTTGCGTGTGGTGAAGGGAAGGTCGTGCGGGGAAATCTGTAGTGTTGTAGTGTATGTGTTTATGTGAATAGTACCGTTTCTACCTTGTCTGAGTTAGGCTGGGCTTCCGCTGGTGCCTCGAGGGTAAGGCCTCGGGCTCATTGTCAGGGAAGTTAACGCGCTCATTGCCAGAGAGACACGCATGCCCAAGTGTCCAAACAAGGCAGTCTAGTGAGATTGAGCGCCGCAAAGTTTGACAAGTGTCTGCTTTACGTTGACAGAATTGTTCATAATCCGGTCGTTTGCGGCCAGACGTTTGTTTAACTGTTTGTAGTATGTTAGAACGTTCATATAAGACGAGCGAGGAAGGCAGAGGCCAGTCAATACATTGCGGACTCCCAAGCTTACATTAACAGAGGGGGGGGGGGCACCATACGTAGTACGAAGATGAGGTTATCGCTGTGCTGTATCTCTGCATCCGTTAAAGCTGTCAACATTTTAAGGCACAAAAGTTCAGCGTTAGCTTAATAAAACAATGAAACAAGCTAATCGTGCCACAATACGCCACAACGCCTTATATTCTGTTACTTCCCACACGGATGTCTGACGTTTCAGATTGTTAAGCCAGAAATACCTATCTATCTATCTATCTATCTATCTATCTATCTATCTATCTATCTATCTATCTATCTATCTATCTATCTATCTATCTATCTATCTATCTATCTATCTATCTATCTATCTATCTATCTATCTATCTATCTATCTATCTATCTATCTATCTATCTATCTATCTATCTATCTATCTATCTATCTATCTATCTATCTATCTATCTAACACACACATGCACGCACGCGCACGCACGCACACACAATACACTTGCACACACACACTCACACGCACTCACACGCACACACAATACACTCCCACACAAAGCACACACTCACACGCACTCACACACACACGTACACGCTATACATCGCACACACACCCACACTCACACGCACTCACACACACACGCACACATCACACATATTCACACGCACGCGCACAAACACACACACGCACTCACACACACACACACGCTGGTACACACACACTCGAGAAAAAGGGAATTTGTGAAAACAACATTCGCTCAGAGGAACTTATTTTTACATTGTCATGCTAGGAACTTTCCTGTTATTCGTCCGTTATGGCACATGTGCAGTGTGACACACGTCAACTTAGACAATTTCGTGATTCCTCAAAGCACGTAGAGCTCTTCCTGTCGTTTTCAAGACTGAACGTTAAAACGAAAAAAAAAGGAGCCGCGGCCCTATTTTTCGTCATTTCCCGCCTAGGAATACGTAGCGGAGATTTTTGACAGAGAAGTTGCATTTGATGACAGGTTCCGCCACAATGAGCAGCCTTGTGTGGCTCTTTTACTGTGTGCTTTAATTATATCGACTTCCAACTCACTTTGGCGGCTGCTGCTTATTTCCTTCTACTCAACGTCTTAACGTGACGTAGATAGGCGGAATAAACAAATCTGCCCACTGTATGGCGATGTACAAATGGCAAGGAAGACGTGGTACTAGAAATAATTTATTCCCTTATCTGCTACCTAATCATGCTCAAGCAGTTATTATGCGATGGGGCGTTTTCGCGCATTTTATTGCAAGGTGTGACACAAAAGCGCTCTGGGCGAGGCCCAGAAGGTTTTCACCCAATCATGGATAGCTGGCAACAGAAGCAGAACGCAATTGTCTTGCGTTCTACCAGCCATTCTACCATTATTTCACAACGATTTTGAACGTTCTACTTCCGAAAGAACAAAATCGATCAAGGTTGCGCACATGCGAGCCCTTTTTGGACATTTCCCGAAACGACATCACAACTGTAATCAACCAAGCATGTAGCGGTCGTGCATGACAGCTCTTTCCAAAAAAACAAAAACAAAAAACAACTAAAACTTAAACAAAAGGTGTCAGAGCATCACGGTGAGCGCAAGCAATCTCTTGGGAATTGTTTACAAGCCTACTCGTGGAAGAGAGAAAAGGAAGAGGGTGGGGGGGGGGGGGGGGGGCGGGTTTGAAAACACGTCACGTGCACATTCCTCCGTTTTGACAACGTCGAATTCAATGGCTTTAATAGATGGCGTCGCAATGCAGCGTATGCTCGCGCACGCTTGCCGCCATTGCTAAACATATATAAAAAACGCCCCACGAGGATAAGCAGGAAAAGTAAATAAAATTTGTATAAAAGAACAAATCGTACGTGCTGCAATAGGGCGTCTAATCAACGTACGGCCATCTCTGACACGAGATCCTGCCTCGCTTGTCGCGGAAGCGGGTCAGGGTGACATGCGGTCGAAATAGACCTCACGGCATCGGAAACGACGGAAACGTATACGCGATCCGTCGTGGAAAAAGCGAATAACTATTGCGTCTGCTGCGCACTTTAGCTGGCGGTGGGCTGAAACGGCTGCTCTTACGCGATGCATCGAGGCGCGTTATTTGGGAGTGCCCTGATGGCGGGTTATTTGGGAGTGCACTGATCCTACTAATATCACAACCCGGCGTTTGGGACAAGAGTTCAGGCAGTGCAAGCTATATCGTCAGTCCTCGCAGCGCAGCTGTAGCTCAGTAATGTTGCCGCGTCATTTCAGATTTATTGCTCATTTCCTCGGCTTTATTTGCAGAACAAAAAACAAGATAGCCAAACAAATCGCAAGATCTATCGTAGCCGCCTACGTCTTGGCTATGTGCACATACACGATTGACAACGAATTTAGGAACATGCGCTAATATTATTCCTAGCGAGCAGATATTGCGAGATAGCAGCATTATCCACCGCGGTGTTTTAAGTAACACTGACCCGAAGGTCGCGGGATCGAATACCGGCCGCGGCGGCCGCATTTTATATGGAGGCGAAAATGCTTGAGGCCCGCGTACTTAGATGTAGGTGCCCGTTAAAGAACCCCAGGTGGTCGAAATTTCCGGAGCCCTCCACTACGGCTTCCTTCATAATCATATCGTGGTTTTGGGACGTTAAACCGCAACAATTGTATATATATATATATATATATATATATATATATATATATATATATATATATTTCATGTGAGCGCTACATACTTCATATAACGCTCACGTACTGTGTGAAGGAAAGAAGACTCTTAAGGGCTCGTTTTTATTTGTTAGACACAGTATTAATCGGAACTAACAGACAATAACGCCAAGGAAAGTATAGGGGGTGTTATCTGTAGTATTTAGAATATAAATGTGAAGAAAGTAAAGTGGACGAAAAGATAACCTGCCGCCGGCAGGGACCGAACCTACGACCTTCGAATAACGCGTCCGATGCTCTACCACTGAGCTACGGCGGCGGTCATCCTCCCGTCCACTTTATGGGGTATATATGTGCATTTAACCTTGGAGTGTTAGTCAGCGCCAGTCGCAGCCATGGCGGCGAGTGTGGAACACTCTTTTTCTGCCTTTCTGGCGTCACGTAGCACGTGATCTTTTTACGAGCTGGCAGCTGACCAATAATCCCTCGTATACTACCTGAAGGCATCAAGTCTGCCAGAGCGAGACCCTTGCTATGAATGAAGGAAAGAAGACTCTCAAGGGCTCGTTTTTATTTGTTAGACACTTCGTAGAAACCAATGCAGTCTTTGGTGCACATTGTAGGCGAAATATATTCAAGTACGTTCAGACTCATTTTTTTCGTCGTGGTCGCTTATGAACAAACTCTAGTGTCACATACCAACACGACCTCACTACGAATGATATGTCAGCCGCCTTGCAACAAGGTAAAGGAAAAAGAACTGTGCAGGAAATAAAAATATATGTGGCAAGTATTTCATTGTGCATGATTATTTCGTTTCTATTAGTGAGGTGACATTCTTTGTTATTGTTTTAACACGACCTTTCAATCTATTGACCCGGAAATTGAAATTCTGTCCGTCTCAGCCAGAGCTATGACACAGAGCTCTGAACGAGAAAGCACACTGCTGCGGCTTTTAGTGCGTACCTCTTACGCCTACGCTGGTCTGTGTCGCCGTATTGCGTAACCTAGCGAACGATTGGCACAGCGGAGGATGACAGCGAGCTTGCGGAAAGCAGAGAGCAGGAGCTCGCGTTCCACCGAGCAGTTGTTCCGCCCCATGAGATGCTCAGGCGGAACAAGTGCCATAAGAGAAATGTAAAATTCCTTATGCAAGTTCATCGCATCTTCGATTAGCTTTGATATCCCATGCGCATTTTCTATAATTTAGCAATGATATGCGCCGCTTTTACGAAGACTTCACATTCGAACACTTAAGCTATGCGTTCTACTCGATATGATGATGTAGAAGAAAAAGTGCCTAAGAAACACTCATACAGATCTGTAATTTAATCCTACTGTATAATGCTTGAATGTTCATTTCTGAGTATCCAGAGAAAAAAAAAAGAAAAATGACCGGCGATTACGATACTTCCTAATGCGAAATTCGAGGAAAGCTTTACGCGTGGTTTCATTTCTCGATACATTGAGATAGAGGCGATATTTTTGGCAGTATATTGAGGCGCTATATTGAGGCTTCCGGGTCTTCTCGGTGAGGCTGCCTAGCCGATGGCCTTCAGCGGCGCGCACCTCTGTAATATGACGTAGACGCCGCTGAGCCACTCCACGGGCTGCTCGTTTAGCAGCTGCGGCAGACGAAGGGCTTCTACTGGTTGCGTCGCTCATTATTAAAAAAAAATGTGGCGAACATTTGATTTTTGGGCCGAGCGTGTTTGCGAGGTAGCGAAGCGTCATCTACACACCTGTAAGGCAATGCAGGTATGTGGACTTAAGTAGCTGCACAGACTACTGATGAGTATGATGATGATGATGATGATGATGATGAATTATGGCAGAGGAATTTGTAATGGGTGGCCAGCTTTAAACCACCCGCTCGTTACACAGCTTGCATGGTGTGACACCTGATTCAATATCATGCTTCCTCTGCACAAGACAATTAAATATGTGGAAACATGACTGCTTGACTACACATGACGCGTCTATAGGGTGTTTTTGCAAAGTTTTTTGAAGCGCTAGCGTAGGTCGGCACTAGAGTACTTGACTGCTACGCAGCATGCCTCAGTTTGATTCCAGTTCGAACCGTTATTTGTATTACTGGCACTCGCATCTCTAACTCTGCTGTGTTACAGCGAGAGACAACGAGAAATGATGCTCAACTCAGGAAACGGCGCACCAGAGCTGTGCTCTAAAATTACTGGAATGGACATTTGCTAGTACTAAATCTGGGAACAGTGCTAATCTAAAAATGAGCAGTAGTGACAGCACTACGTAAATTGAACTACCACGAAGCGTTTTACAGCAGAAAAAACGTCTGGGAACGTTGTGGAAATTACCGTTATTCAATCGTACTGAGAATGGTGACATGAGGAGTACATCGCGTAAAAAATCGACGCTTGAAGGTAAATATTAGATAGAAGTCTGTCTGGTTGGGTAAATAAACAGAGAAAAGTTTCATTTTATCTACAAGCAAAGTCAGATAAACACGTAAAAAGCCGACATTTCAGACGTCGGATTTCGACGTGTTTACGTGATTTTGGTTGGAGATAAAATAAAAGGTTTATCGATCGACGCTTGTATTCAGAACAGTAAAACACATGTGTTCTAGAGAGTGGCGCGGTGAAACGTAGTTACCGCGATTACAACCGAAATATGTATACCCGTTGGTATACGGAAAGCTTAAACGGCTTGCAGAGTACTTATGCTTTCACGGGACAACATTCAGAACGACAGCGCAAAAACAACACGGCACACCTACAAACAGGACTTCTGCTGTCTGCATGTGTACCCAGTTTCTTCCGCGCTGTCGCAATGCATCAGTGCTTGAACAACTAAGCCACCCGCATTTCTTCGCTAACTGCATTCACATCAGCCTCGGGAGGCGCCGTGTAACTAGTGTTGCGCATTTTGTTCAATCCTTTTTCGTTGTCAGCTTCAAATTTATTGTAAAAGATATTCATCTCGTATTTGGAACCGAGCATGGACGGAATAGCGTAAACATGGATTATTCGTATCGTCGAGGAAAGACTGCTGAAAATTCGCGTTGCCTTTATCTATAGTGCGTTACAACTTGTGAATAAATGTCAGCTCCACCCACAGTTACACTCACAGCTCATTACAACAAAGTCACATATGCCAGGAAAATACCTTCGTTATATCCGAAAATTCGTTATCAACGTTTATTCATAACACTGCATCTATCACAAGACTATTCTTCATTTGAAGTTGAACTTTATTTCAGGCAAAAGCAAAAATAAAGAAAGCTACAATTTGCCTAGGGGACCGGCGAAAAGGTATAAAAGCCTCACAGAGCGCCTGCCCCCTGTAAACCCAAAACCCACCTTAATGATTTACTTCGTTATAACCGATAATTCGTTATATCCGCGTTTGTTATATCGAGGTTTGAGTGTATTTCCGTGCCGCGCAAAATTAATTCAAGTAGGCGCACCAACCGTCGCGAAATGGCGCAACCGTTTGCTCCATTTTGTGATGTCAAACAGTTGTGCGTGTCTAAGATAGCGGACTTTTATCATACAGACACAAATTTGTTTCTTTGTTCTTGGATAGCAAATGTAAATGTACCCAGAAGTTTATGGCATCCGTACTAAGCCACAAATAATATTTCAATCATGAAAACACAAACTTGATCTCAGAAGGATATTGAAGTCTCGAAAGTGAACGTTTAACCAGAACCGCCCAATGGCGTACAAGTGGTATTTAATAATAATTATCGGAGTTTTACGTCCCAAAATGGCATGACTATGAGAGACGCCGTAGATGAGGGCTGAGGAAATTTCGACCTAATGGGGTTGTTTAACGAGCACCGAAATGGCCTTCAAACGGTGAACAGGACGTCGATAGCTATAGGTTCACGGCAGTAGTGGTGGTATTCTGATCAATGCGAAAATGCGACGAAAATAGGGGCATTGTGCATCGAGCCCATACGATGCACAATACCCCTATTGAGCCCAGATGGTCAAACTTATTCTAGAGGCCTCGTTTAAGGCATTTCTCGCACTCCTCCGAGAAGCTTCGATTTGGGAGTTCCACAGTTTAATGCAGAAATGTCCTCTGTGGACATTATTTGCAAACAAAAACTAATGCGACCACTCAAGTGCCCGCCAACTTTCTCACAATCGCTTTCGGAATATAGTCCCTCGTTATTCAACAGCAAGAACACGTCCACCTCGCGTGCTCGTCTTATGAAAAGTATAAATATATGCATGCGCTCGTAATAAAGGCGCCGCACCAGCAGCTGTGGTAGACGCCTAATTAAGAGTGGGACAATGGCTGTGCGCTTTCCAATGTGCCGACGCTATTGACGCTATCTTTTTTTTTTGCATTAGCCTTCCACATAGAATGGTGTGTATTCGCATGCACCACGGTGACAGGTGGGCGGTTGGCTTGTGACGGCTTTCTGTAGGCCAGTCGTAGGTCACCACAAAGTTGTTGCTGTCTATGGGGCAGGAAAAGAACGTTTATGCAAGCGGTCAACTTGAAGCTACGAAGCAAAAATAAACGTTATTCACGTCGATGCGTTTCATATTTGCATATGGCATTTCACGTGATAGTCAAGACAAGGTCATTTCAGCCTAGTTTCAGTCAGTATTTATCTGTTCAATGCAGCGGTGCGTGACGGGCATAGTGGGAATCTGAATTTGTTTGTTGAGGCTCGGTTTTAGCAGCTATTACAAGCGAGCGAATAAATAACTTTATTCGGTCCACAATTGACGTGACTAAACTGAACTTCACCCAGCTAAGCCCATTCGGGGAGCATCAGGTTAAACCTGACGGCCATCTCGCGGGCTCTGGACGGCCAACATTTGAGAGGTCTGGTCCTGGGTCTTAATAAGCTCCATAATTTCCTCTCGGGTGAAAGGAGGACCACCAGAGGCGCAACCCCAGAGGACATGCTGAGTGAACTAGATTGTATTAGCGTGCTTCTATAATTTTTACAGCCGCAGCATCTTTAGGAACCAGCAGTGCTAACAGAACGCACAAAACATGAAAGGACATCTGTTTGGTTTGTTTCTCACATTAGCGCGCCTTTTCTCGAAGTTCCTAATAACTAGTTTGACCTGTACTGTTAAGAAACGCAAACGTTAGGAAAGGATGAATAGTGAAGCACAACGCAAGCGTCCTTTACTGGTTGAGCGTTTGTTAACTTTGCAAGTACGATCTAGCGACCAGTTAAATGTCATGTGGGGCTTTACGTATAAGCACTTTTTGATGTACCTGGCTCGTGTCGAAATAATTGTAGGAACGTATATTTGTTTAATGATGAAATAAAAGCGGTCAAATGCATTGTGCGCACGCTATTTAGGTTCAGTTGTGTTAAGTGCCCAAAACCACGATATTGCCACGTGCCTTTCTTATCACTTTTGGTGTATTCGGTTTTCGGCCACAAAGACTGTCAGCAACGCTCAGCGCGAACCGCGCCTCATTGTTCGAAAACCTTCGCGACCATTGTAGATCGTTTTGTTAAGATTGCGCGCAAGACGCGCACACTCGAGCTTATTCTAGAATTTGCACGACAGCCAGCGATAACGCTGGAATATTCGACGGGAAACCCAGTGTTGAATGTGATAGAAGAGCACGTCACCATTCCGCCTCTCTCCAGCATCATCATTTCCGTCGGAACTCAAGAACCCGGAGACCTTGAAGGTGTCATCGAGGGCGATCAGCACCTACTTCTGAACCGTCAGATTTGCGTCGCAAGAGGCATAGCCGAGCTGCGTGATGGCAAAGCTAAGGTAGTGCTGACAAACTTCAGCCACGAGTATAGGCACCTCAACATTGGTACGACGGTCGCCTACATCCACGAATTCGTGGACGCCAGCAGTTCTTTCGCCCTCTTCGATGCTACTGAACCTGCTTCGACGGATCGACGAAACCAACCCGATTTCGACGTCAACCCGAGCCTCCCGAAGCACAAGCAAGACCAGCTAAAAGCCCTGCTCCTACAATTCAAGGACTGCTTCTCGTCGTCGTCAAGAATTCGACAGACCCCAGTCGCGAAACATCGCATCATAACAGAAGAAAGTGCCCGACCAATCCGTCAGAGCCCGTACCGAGTTTCGACGCGAGAACGCGAGGCCATCAAGAAACAGGTCGACGAAAAGCTACGCGACGACATCATCCAGCCGTCCAAGAGTCCGTGGGCGTCACCTGTGGTGTCAGTAAGGAAGAAGGATGGAACCCTATGCTTTTGCGTCGAATATCGTCGCCTGAACAAGGTCACGAAGAAGACGTGTACCCTCTCCCACGGATAGACGACGCCCTAGATCGACTCCATAACGCCAAGTACTTTTCGTCGATGGACCTCAAGACCGGCTACTGGCAAATCGAAGTAGACGAGAGAGACCGAGAAAAGACTGCCTTCATAACACCAGACGGCCTGTTCGAGTTCAAGGTCATGCCCTTTGGTCTTTGCTCGGCACCCGCAACTTTCCAGCGTGTCATGGATACAGTGTTGGCTGGCTTGAAGTGGCAGACTTGCCTCGTGTACTTGGACGACGTCGTTGTGTTTGCCTCAAACTTCGACGAACACCTACGGCGGCTTGAAGCTGTACTTCAAGCAATAAAGAGCTCCGGAATCACCCTGAGGCCAGAAAAGTGTCGCTTTGCGTACGAGGAACTTTTGTTCTTGGGACACGTGATAAGCAAGTCCGGAGTACGCCCTGACCCCCAGAAGACAGTCGCCATCGCTACATTCCCGCCGCCTACCGACAAGAAGGCCGTGCGTCGATTTCTCGGCCTGTGCGCCTATTACAGGCGGTTCGTCAAAAACTTTGCCCGCATCGCCGAGCCACTTACTAACCTTACCAGGACCGACGTCGAGTTCAAGTGGGAAACGCCGCAGCGGGAAGCATTTTAAGAACTAAAACGACGCCTGCAGACGCCTCCGTTACTCGCGCATTTCGACGAATACGCCCAAACGGAAGTGCACACCGACGCAAGCAATGTAGGACTCGGCGCCGTTCTTGTGCAGAGGACTGACGGAGTGGAAAGGGCAGTCAGCTATGCTAGCCGGTCGCTATCAAAGGCGGAAGCAAACTATTCTACGACAGAAAAGGAGTGCCTTGCCATAATTTGGGCAACAACAAAGTTTCGCCCCTACCTTTACGGCAGGCCCTTCAAAGTTGTGAGCGACCACCACGCCCTGTGTTGGCTAGCTAACTTGAAGGACCCTTCAGGTCGTCTCGCACGATGGAGCTTGAGACTTCAAGAATTCGACATTACCGTCGTTTACAAGTCCGGAAGAAAACACTCTGACGCCGACTGCCTGTCTCGTGCCCCCGTGGAACCGCCGCCGCAAGACGACCAGGACGATGACTACTTCTTGGGAGCCATAAGTGCCGACGACTTCGCTGAACAACAGCGATCCGACCCGGAACTCAGAGGCCTTATGGAATACCTCGAGGGCAAGAACGCAGTCGTTCCGAAAGTGTTCAAGCGAGCACTGGCGTCGTTTTTCTTAGGCAACAGCGTTCTCCGAAAGAAGAACTTCTCACCGAATCGAGCCAAGTACCTTCTCGTGGTGCCTTCAGGATTGCGGCCAGAAGTTCTCCAGGCCCTGCACGACGACCCGACAGCAGGACACCGCGGTGTTTCCCGAACGCTGGCAAGAATACAGGAAAAGTACTACTGGCCGCGCCTTGCCGCCGACGTCACTCGCTACGTAAGGACATGCCGAGACTGTCAGCGACGCAAGACACCGCCAACAAGACCAGCGGGCTTTCTTCAGCCGATCGAGCCACCTCGGCGACCGTTCCAGCAGATCGGGATGGACCTCCTGGGACCGTTCCCAACGTCGACTAGTGGTAATAAGTGGATCATCGTAGCTACCGACTACCTGACCCGTTACGCCGAAACAAGGGCCCTACCTAGAGGCAGTGCCGCCGAGGTAGCGAAGTTCTTCGTTGAACACATCGTTCTGCGTCATGGCGCCCCAGAGGTCCTGATCACCGACAGAGGTACGGCGTTTACTGCGGAACTAACTCAGGCGATCTTGAGGCACAGCCAGACAAGCCACCGCCGGACCACTGCCTACCACCCTCAGACCAATGGCCTCACCGAGCGCCTAAATAAGACCATCGCCGACATGCTGGCCATGTACGTCGACGTTGAGCACAAGACGTGGGACGCCGTCCTTCCGTACGTGACCTTCGCTTACAACACGGCCGTCCAAGAAACGACGCAGATGACGCCGTACAAGTTGGTCTACGGAAGAAGCCCGGCAACGACGCTCGATGCCATGCTACCCAACGTCACCGACGAAGAAAATCTCGACGCCGCCGCTTACTTACAGCGCGCCGAAGAAGCACGACAGCTCGCCCGCCTACGGATCAAGAACCAGCAGATGACTGACAGCCGCCGCTACAACCTTCGACGAAGCCACATGGAATACCAACCCGGTGACCGTGTATGGGTATGGACGCCAATACGCCGACGGGGAGTCAGTGAGAAGCTTCTTCGACGGTACTTCGGACCGTACAGGGTACTTCGACGCCTCGGCGCACTCGACTACGAGGTTGTCCCTGACGGCATTACTAACTCTCAACGGCGCCGTGCACGACCTGAAGTCGTCCATGTTGTGCGCCTTAAACCATATTACGCGCGTTAGCGAATCTGAGGACTGTCATTCTGCTTTATTATTGTGCTTTCTTTCTTGTTCTTATTGTCTATTGTACTTTCTTGCTTTATTCTTGTTATTTATTGTTGCATGCATTAGCCTGTTCTGTTTTAAGCATCGGGACGATGCTTTTTCAGAGGGGGGCATTGCCACGTGCCTTTCTTATCACTTTTGGTGTATTCGGTTTTCGGCTACAAAGACTGCCAGCAACGCTCAGCGCGAACCGCGCCTCATTGTTCGAAAACCTTCGCGACCATTGTAGATCGTTTTGTTAAGATTGCGCGCAAGGCGCGCACACTCGAGCTTATTCTAGAATTTGCACGACAGCCAGCGATAACGCTGGAATATTCGACGGCACATGTTTAAATGCCGACGCGCTTCACCGCTAGTCAGTTGACCGACGGACGACGCCCTGTTCGCCGCTATCATTGTACAGCGTGTATTGCTGTAGTTCTAGTTCTCATTTTCTGGCCACAAGTTCGGCCAAATAAACAGTTTCATCCTGCAAACGCCGACTGCTGTCTTCGTCGACGTCACGACCACGTGACAATATTATCACCAGACAAACCGCAGTGGCAGACTACGGATTAATTTTGAGTATCTGGGGTTCTTTAACGTGCTTTTAAATCTAGGTACAGAGCTGTTCTTTTTGCATTTCGCCGTCGTTGAAATTTAGAAGTTTTAAATCAATCAGTTTAATATTCTTATCAATAGACATTAGTGCAACTAAAAAGTAAACGTGATGCGTGAGGATGTCCCAAAGTTACAAGAGCCAATGGAACATCTTCTTAGTGCATATATCAAAATGTTCAACGTGAGACTGGCAATTAAGATACAAACAATGGGATAATACAAATTGAAATAACAGAAGTAAGTAAACAAGGCATTATACCACTTACGGCTTACGACTAGGGAAAGATACAAATCAACAAATTGGAAGTAATTAATCAAAGTTCTGGTAGTTGAAGCTTTAGACAGAGTGGAGCAAGAAATAAAATATTTCTTGAAATACACGCGTAAGTACAAACATAAGAGTAACTGAATAGGAAGATAGACACGGCTGCCTTGGCAAGGACTCGAAGACGCGACTCAAGGTGATCAGCGCACCACCTCGGCCGCTATACTGCTGTACGGCGGGAAGTTGATATGCTATCAAGTCAATACCATATAAAAATGCACTTTCGTATCATTGAGATTGGGCACCACACAATTTCTCATACGAGGATGTACCTCCGCGGATTGTCCTTGTCCCAGGACGCGCCGGAAGCGCAGATAGCGAGTGCTCGAGGTGGATGCATTCAGCAGCCGAGCACTTCGGGCATTGGACAGATTGTCTCGCCGTGCTTCCCTGGTAGCACGCATTGTTTCCGTAACGTTGGAGCAACGTCTGCAACGTTGAAGACACAACGATGTTGCGGCAGCATTGCGTCCGACGATTGGTTTTATTATAGTTGCTGCCCAGACACCAGTGATGAATCGTGCAAGGGGCCGTCCCGGTACTCATTCTCCCGAGAGACTTCCGCAGCATCAGTCACATTGCATGAGAAGGAGCGCACTCACGGGAGAATAAAGGTCCGTGTGCCCACGTGGAGAATCTATATACAGACATTCGAGAAATGCTTCACCCGATATGAAAAGAGCAGCATCGGATTTCTCCACCTTTTCTATGAATATGAATTTATTTATTTATTTATTTATTTATTTATTTATTTATTTATTTATTTATTTATTTATTTATTTATTTATTATTTATTTATTCTGTCAACCTCTTGCAAGGTTATTGCAAGAGTGGGGTGTCGAGAACGGGATATGACAAATCAACAGCAGCTAACCTACGCGAGCATGCAATTAACTAGAAGTGGGAAGAAAAGGTACAGAACGATATTTTATTATTACTTACATAAAACATAACGTTAGGTCAATTGAGGAGCTAGTTAAAATAGGGGAGTACGCATTGTACGGGCATAAACAATACCCTGACCTAGAAAAATTAAGGAACAACATGGGAGCACAGTAATGAATCAGACGGGCACATTTGCAAAGCAAGGAAGTGCGTACATGAGCTCGTTAATGAGCTCATCAAGACGTGTAGAATACGCGCTATGTATAGGCGTTCCTTTTGTAATATCTGCAGAAATTCACGCGTATTGAACGCTGTTGTGCGAATCAAAGCGCGTAGTGGTAGTGGAGTGAAAGTTAATTCAATCCGAATAGTGAAACCACGAGGGTGAGACGCGTCATCTTCATTAATGTGGCTCGATCATCAAGGCGTGACCGTTATGGAAATACGTCGCGACGGTGTTTGTCGCCGCCGGCATAACTGAAGCGGCGCGAGCTTCACAAGCGAACAGAACGTCATTCTATGTAAAGCGCCGACACGTCTGAGAAGTAGACAATCTTACAAACAGGTTGTACTACTGAATGAAACGTTCTGGTCCACGGGGGCTGCAAAACAAAATGCAGGTAGCTGCGCAGTCGTTTGGCCTATACCGTGTTTTGCCTGATGTACCGCGTGGTATTTGTTTTGTTGTTTCTTTCTCGACACGCTTTGCTGCCGCCGGGGCCTCACGCTTGGCGTGACGTTATGCCTGATAGCGCAGTGCTACTCAGGCATACGCACTCCGCTGCAATGCTCAAACGCATTGCCCCTCGATATGCCATTGACGGATTGTTATCTCTGATAAAAGAACGCGCTCAAAGTTAAAGAGACTACAGTGCAGTCTTCACGTTTAGGCAGGCACCGGGAAATTAGCGCCAGTTTCGGTTTCAAGAACATGCGCGCTCGTAGTGGTTGCCGGGCGTCCTAAGATCTGGTCGCACGAAGTGAGGCTGATGTGGATGTTCGCATTTGGTGTCTTTCCCGTCTTTTTACATATCAGGAAATTTGATCTAGCTGTTAAGACCTCTTCTTTTGTTTATTTGTCTTTCTTATTTCTTATTTTGTTAATATTAAACCGGGTGAAGCGCGGGAACTGGTTGACTTGCGTTCGCAGCGCTTGCCTCTGCACACACTTGCCACCCGCTCAGTGATATCACAAGTTGGATCGCGCCCGGGTATCTCGCTCGGTTGGAGTGCCAAGTTTGAATACCGGAAATGTAAGACATTCGATGCAGCGTGCAGCGAACGGAAGCCTCAGTAAGCCACGTCGAGCAGGTCAACCATGCATGAGACGAACAAAATTGAAAAAAAAAAAGAAATGGTTACCTAAATTTAACGAACGGCCGCGTCACCCGAGCAGCCAGCGGACCTACAAGAAGCCGTGAATACATTCCGCTTGCATGCGAAGTATAGGGAGTTTCGGCTCCGTGGCTTAAGTGCTGCTCGGTGCATCAGAACAGGGTATCAAATTGCCTCTTATTGCAGAGGAGAATGTCGCACTGACCTGCGAATTGAGAAGGCATGCGGCGTATTCTTAGTTTGGTTCATTTAGTAGTGTTAAATCACGGAGTTTCACGTCCCAGAACCATGCATTGATTATGAGGGACGCCGCAGTGGAGGGCTCCGGGAATTTTGATTATCTGGTGTTGTTTTAGGTGCACCAACATCTAAGTATACGGGCCTCTAGTATTTCGCCTCCATCGAAATGCGGTCACCGTGGCCGGGATTTGATCCCGCCATCTTCGGGTCAGAAGTCGAGCTCCATAACCACTAGACAACCGTGGCGGGTTGGTTCAGTGAGTGTTCTTCTGAAAAGAGCAATTTCAAAGCGGAATAATGTACTTACAGATTTCATGTTTCAAATGCAGCTTGAAGAAATGCTTATTGAAAACAACAATCATCGTCCAAGCATTCTGTACAGATGATTAACTAGTTAAGCGGAAATTCACGGCGCCCCGATGTTTATGAATTGGCTAATTCCGACTCTTCATTACAGTCCTTTGCAGTTATTGCTATACGTCTGTCCAGAAATCTTAATCAGTGTTTGCCGCCCGTGCATGTCCTTATTAATTTTTAGTGGTGAGTAGTGGGGCATGCCCAATTTCTGTGGCACGCAAGAGCTAGGAGTTTTCGTCCACGGACAACAACTTCTACATATTTAGTGAACCAGTAGTGAGTTACGGGAATTGCCCAATTCCGGTGGCACGCACGCGCTAAGAGTGTTTGCGCACAAACGACGGACGAACTTTGCTATTGTCCAGCCATATACAATTTCGTTGCGAATCAGATTATTCTTGCAATATATACTACGCGGCCAGGAGTCGCCATAACGAACTTCTTTGGGACATTTGGGCCACGTGCCTCGCTCTTAAATAATTCGCGTAAAACGACGTTCTAGCACCGAGGCAATGTCTGCGTGGTGTCCCCGTCCTAGGGAGAGCTCGTTGTTGATGGCCGCGTACGTATGCGGTCAGAAACGCTGCCATATCCACTACCACGCTCTCAACGGCTCCCTCTTAGGTATATGTACTACATTAATCAGCATTTGCTAGCTCAGACATTGATAATGCTCGCTGCTTATCGCTCACGAGTAAAGCCGCCCTATTTATGAATCTCGCCTTCGGCCTATTCCGAGGAAAGCAACTCTTGGTTTAGCTCGAAAGACCGCCGCATGAAACGTTGAGACCCGGTACAAAAGTTTCCAAACACCACCTATGTATAGTCCCTTCACCTGTCGCGATGTGGCCGTACGGCGGCCCTTTCACTAATTCATATAAGTGCATTGAAGGCGGAGACCACACACATACACGCACACGCACACACACACACGCACATGAAAGGGAGTGAAGCAGGAAGAGGGAAGGAGCCTCAGATGAAAACGAGATGGTGCGACAAGGGAACATGCGACCCCCCTAGTCATCTAAGGCAGGTGCCAAGTCTGCTCCTTATCTTTTTGCTTTGTTCGACCAGTACCGTCATTATTTAAGATACAATGTTTTGACAATGCAGGTTCCTGACGATAATGGCGGCCAAGTACCCGTGATATTATATTTCAAGAACTTTTTACTGCCCAACTGTACCCCCGGAAAGTCGGGTGAGGAGCCATCTCCGCTTCCTTTTCATTTTTGCATTCAATGCGAACATTCTTTTGTTTCGCATGTAGCTACGAAAGGGGGGGGGGGGGGGCGTGGTGGCAGAACAGCTGCGGTGGTGGAAATTTGCTCCCCCCCCCCCCTTTCAAAAACCCTTTACACACCTATGCTCACACAACTATTTTGCAGACAAGCTGCTCATTATGCGAGCTTGAAAGGTATATAGAGATAGTAGTGAGCCGGTAAAGTGTATTGGGTCGTGCCTAGAAAGAGAGAGATGAAAAAAGGAAGGCCGGGAGGTTAACCGGATATTAGCATCTGGTTTGCTACCCAGCACTGGGGTGCCTAAAAGGTTGTGTAGCCATAGAGATGCTTTCGCGAGGCGGGCGCGGCTGAAAGCCGGTTTTATCAATGTAACAATAATTGCGCTCAGCGTCATGCAACGTTAAGCAATAGCGGAGCGTTCAAACTTCCGATTCGTCTACATATTTTGTGCGGAGCGATAGCAAACTCGGGCAGTAAACTTGAGGTAAACCATTTGATGGTAAAACGTTGCGTACCACGGAAAGCCTAAACTGTCTAATAAAAAAGAAACTTTACTAGTAATCAATATATGGAGGCATTCTATGCAAGAGTAAGCACAACTGAGCTAGGTAAAAGTAAGAAATTCGTCTTGTACGCTTAACCCTTTCCGACTCCACCTATGAAGAACTGTCTGTAAATGCACGAGATCGATACAATGTTACTTCAAGGCACTAGATATTATATTTGAACACAAATAATGTCTCAATAAGTTCATTTACATGTGTTATAGTAATCATTCCTCATTACTTTGTAATGAAATATTCCTTTATTCTGAAAATAATCTGCAAACAGGGGGTGGGTGCTCGTGCCGACGTTTCGACAAGCGGACTTGTCTTCTTCAAGGTTGGAACTGATTTTCTTAGCGCTCTTGTGTGTATATGCTTCGTGCCCTCTCCTACGCTATGGAGAAGAGGATGGCAACTGCGAAAGTGGGGGTGAGAGGGAGCTGCCGACGTGACGAAGTGCGCGAATCAGCCTGTTCAAATCATGTCCAGTAAAACCTTCCACCTAACCGTTACATAGGCGACATATTTATTATATGGGAACATGGCGTAAGCGCCCTAAACGCGTTCATTGACCACAGTAACAACTTTCACTCTAGTATTAAATTTACCATGCACCATTCTTTCAGTGAAATTAACTTCCTAGACACGACGGTATCTATTGAAACAGGAAAATTAAAGACGACGCCTACTAACACACAGCTAACAATACCTAGATTACACTAGTCATCACCCGCGACACTGCAAACAAGGGATATTTGTAGGACAGGTGAGGCGCATAAGAAGGATCTGTAGCGACTACAGCGACTACGTTCACCACTTAAGCAACCTAAAGGAAACATTAGTTAAAATAAATTACCCACGAGATGCTCCAAACAAGGTCTACAACGAAGCATGTCAACTAGATAGCAAATCATCACTATAGCTCAAAGGGCCCCCGTAGAACAGCCCAACCAGCCGCCAGCATTTATAACCAAATACTCAAAAGCGTTACGAAACATAAGTAATATCCTCCGTAAGTATTACCCAATACTGGCAAGCAACGAGCGCCTTAGAAAAGCGTTTCCCGGTGTACCAAAGGTCGTGTATCGCCGCAATAGGAATTTTAAGGACATGTTAGTGCATGCAAAAGTAAACCCTCATTCTACTGCCCACATAACACCTTGTTAACGCGATAGCGTTAAAGAGCTCGTATCGCAGAAATTGCGCTGTCGGCGTCGGGGCCGTTGGTTGTGAGCGAAAAATCATCATCATGTCCGTGACCGAAAAATCGAAAAAGCTGCAAATAAAATAAATAATAAAAATGTTGGCTCCGAATGAGAATCGAACCCAGGCCGTCTGCGTGGCAAGCAGGTGTTCTACCACACAGCCACGCCTCTGCTTGGAGCTGCACTGAAAGTAACTTTCATGCTTCCCAAAAATACGCGTCCTGTATACAGGTGTCACAGTACGAGATGTAATATCGCAGTAGTATTGCGTGGTACAAGTGAACATCGCCATAGGGCGTCACACCATGCCAATATCATAACGACTTCGTGGTTTAAAGACAGCCACCAATTACAAAAGGCGCACACATTAGTGCACGTATTCCCTTAAGACCACGTAGTGGGTGCATCGCAACTTCGAAGAAGTTTCTCGCGCATAATTGCTCCTGGTTTAAAGCATGCTACCCATTACATAAGGCACACGCCTTAGTGGGCGCATTCTGTTAAACCCTCGTAGTGTTCGAACTGCGCAGTAGGAACAGAATATCGCTATCGCGTTCAGCTCTTAAAGGCGAAGCTTAAGCGTCCCCCAATTTTTCTCGTCCAAGATGTAAGACATGTAAACACCATCATGATGACGTTATAGGTAAAAGCACCGGAGGTGATTACGTCCATCATATAAAACCTAGCTTTACCTGCACTAGTTCAAACGCTATCTACATAATCGAATGTTCATATTGTCACAAACGGTACATTGGCGAAACGGCACGGTCTGTTAATGTTACATTAAACAGGCATGGCGCGGACACGGCGAAGAAGTTACCCAATTGTACATGAAATAAACGTGAGCAAAGTCATATAATCAAGTTACCCAAAGCAGTGGCACAGCATTTTAATGTAGCACGTCAAACCTTCGACGATCTCAAACTTTCCATACTTCAATCAAACTTCCGGTCTCCAAGAGACAGAAAATATGCAGTCATACCTTATTAACAAGTTAAATACGCTCCAGCCAGCAGGTATTAACGTTTCTAAGGGGGCTCTTGAATCCATGCGATATGGTTAATACACAACGAAAACGAATGAGAGTTAAGCCCTTCTTCTAGGAATTTCTAACATACCATTGTTAGGTGGCACGTGCTTCCTCTGACAATCATTATTCAGCCGTTTGTATAACCCCCTCCCCCCGTTTTTTTTTGCTCTTTCCTCTCTCTTTTTGGTTTTTTTTCCACGGAATACCCCTTTTCTTCTTATTCACCCAGTTCGTCACGGCGGCCTCTCCCCCCACCTTTACATTGGCAGTTGTCCTACCCTTCTCTCTTGTAGTGGATAGGGCACGAAGCATATACAGACGAGGGCTAAGGAAATCAGTTCCAGCCTTGAAGATGACAAGTCCACTTATCGAAACGTCGGCTCGAGCACACACACCCTGTTTACTGATTTTTTCATCGCAAGCTTCCATCTTCGTCTTCCTGCTATTTATTCTGAAGCCATTCAGGCCGTGTGTTTGCATAAATAAAATGAAATCTCAGGCTAAAAATATAGTGCGAATTTGTTTTCCATTACGTCCATGTTTAACTAAGTAACATTATACTTTTGACGTCGGTTGTGGGAAGCGGCACGTCGAACGACTCGCGAAACATGGTTGTGCCTTCAGCAAAGTGGACGTATGCAACCGTGCATTGCAAAATGAAGTTAAATGATGACAAGTTTATTATGCAGGAGGTTCAATTCATCCAGAGCTCAATGTATCGTGCTCTTTCTTAGCCCCTAGTCGATACAAATAGCAAAAACAAGTGGTTTACGCTATTGCGTACATAGCATCTCAAAGGGTTAAAGAAGGGGCCTTGCCTTGAACAAATATTAAAGCGGAATTATTGCATATTGTGACGTGGTCGTGACGTTGATCAAGGCGACAACTAGACAGAGAAATACGGAATTCTTCATTTAGGCGAACATGTGCCCGGAAAATGAAAGCTCACAGTGCAAACGATGCACGCTGTGCACTGATAACAGCGGAAACAGTCGTCGGTCGTCGGTCGTCGAGTAATCTCATCTGCGGTTAGGTGCATCGGCATTTATACGAGCGGCATTGAACATTCGAGTCTTATCGCTGATGGCCGCGCTAGTTCCAGAATAAACTCAACTGTTCGCGTTTGCGCGCTCAAGCCTATCAGAAGATTCTGAAATAATCTCGAAAGTTCCCAGACGTTCGCGCGCACTTTGCGAAAGGCACTGGTTATATGTGTAACGGACCGGTTGCATAAAAGTACAAAAAGGAGCGCGCGTGGCAATGTTGTGTGACGCCCTTTAGTGCTTTACCACAGCAGAGGGGAACACAACCTTGTTATTAGGTAGCTGCTTTATTTTTGCTGTAGCCGTTACCTGCAGACTAACTCTGCCAATCTTAACTTGCAGTGATATGCGAAGTAGTAGTATAGTAGTAAATAACTTTATAGAGGTCCTGAAATGCTAGGCAGAGGGGCCTACCAGGTAGGTCCCTACCGAGCCGATGGCTAGTCCCATGTCGGAACAGAGATGCCTCGCCTCTCCGCTCGTTCGCAGGTCCACTAAACAGCCAGGAGCTGGACGTCTTGTCTGGGGTTCCTTTGTGTAGTTTTTTTTTATTTCCTTATTGAATTGCGAGGGCGAGGCGTTTTGCGCGCACACGCAAGAAAACTACGAGAACAAAGTTAGAGTGCGAGGTGATTGCAGCCATTCGAAGGTTATTTTAAACAGGCGAAACGATACGCTTTAACACAGGTCCCTAATGAACTGGAAGAGGCAGTGTTCGTCCTTTTCAAGCCGTCGTCTACTGCTTTTCTTTGGGTAAGGCTGTCTTCGTTGCGGGCGACTGCGTAATTACTAGAGACCGGGTTTCAGAGAAATGCCTATTTTGTTCCTTGTATTCCTATCGCCCCATTTTATGTATGGGCATGAATTACAGGTCAATAAGGGCTTTTACAGTGTTTTTATAGTGCCCATCAATGCCTATTTTTGGGGTCTTACCTAAATACCTGTAATTGCCTATAAATGCTTATTTTCGAAATCGGCGCCTATATGAACGACACTATTTAACTTCAAATTTTGCTTTCGATGTCAGTTTGAGACTGTTATTCAGGTTACCGGGCGACACTAACTGTTCGGAGCTCTACAGGGTTCAGTCTAGTCATCTAGTTCAACCAACTTCCTGAACACATTCGCTAGGAGCAGTTAAATGGGAGGCGCCGGCCGCCATACGCCACCGCACTCGCATGGCGCGAGCGGTTGGCAAATGCAAAACCATGGATGTCCGCCAGGGGAAGGAGAGTGAAGGGCAAAAGAAAGAAATAAAAATATGATGTGCACGCGGCTTTTGTTTTGTCTGTAATTTACTTCTTAAGGTGTTCACCGGTGAGGAATTGAGCCTACGTGATTATATAGACTCGTACAGTACGAGGCATCCCTCCCTTTTGGTCTTTTGGGGGCCTGGCTACCTGATGCTGTGTTGCCCTTCTCAGCCATGCCGAAGAGATAGAGACCCAGGAGTGTGTTGATTCAACAGTGGACACTGACCATGCTACAGAATAAAAGGAGAGACCGTGTTCTGAGAACTGCGCGGAAGAAAGGACAGTTGCAAGGCCATGTTGTAATTTTGGCGCATTTGTGCCATCATAAACAATAACATTTGTTCCTTTCCTCTCCTAGATACAGGTCGTGCACGCGTTTGTTCTGGAATTATTTGCATTGATGTAAAAATTTATTGTGCCTACATTTACGATGATGGAGGTCTAAAAATCTTTTGCCTGCCTATAATTGACGCCTATAACGCGCTTGTTTAATGCCTAAAAATCCGGTTTCTAGTAATTACTAGAAGAACACTTACTACCAGTGAGATTTCATTTGGTGTTGTATTTCCGGATTTTCCAGTTACCGCGCTAGGAAGATTGGTCCACAGATTGCGTATGTGGCTCACAACAGGGTCGCACCTCGATGCATTGGATAGAACGATGAATTTTGTTTCCCTTGGTCGTCTTGCCGGCTTCTGTAAGCACAACCCCTAGGCCTAAGGATTGAAACAACCACACTGAAAGGATTGGACGATCCTGCACACATCCTACAGCCTTTCATTTCACTCACTCGCGTTGCAAGATTGTCCATTCATCTCGGCAATCACTAACACACGGACGACACAGAAAGCTCGGCGTCTAAAAGGGCACTTCAGCACGCTGACATGTTCTGGAATCTTGTAGTCTAGTACTTGATATTGTAATTGCTCCAGATAATTCTTTTGTAAACGCCGTTCTTTTTTAGAATCGCATTTGCTTCAGGTGGCTTGCTTTAAACCGTCCAGCAAAACGCTTTCCCGGAGCGTATAAATTTTTAAGCTAGAATAGGAAAACAGGAAATAGGGTGAGTTGGAAGTTGTCTATTACAACTTGTATAGCGACGCTCGTGACAAACCTTCTTGTGCTACGGTTCAATGTGGTTAACTATGGCGTTTTATAGAATCCTACATATGTAAATCTATATGCTAGCATAAATTTTCAAGCTGACATATGTAAGTGGACCATCATGCAGGCTTCGTACATAGTCTGTGCCGAAAATAAAACAAATAGCACTCTGTACCATAATATTCACTCATGATGTAAATGTACTCTTTGTTCATCTTCCCGCCGGAAAAACCGGCTCTTGCTATTCAAGATCAATTCACAAATGCCTACATTAGCACGGCGAGTTTCTTCCCCAAGTATGAAAAATCAAAATTAGCAAGATTAAGGAGCGCGATGTAAGGCATCATGTCATAACAAATAAAAAAAAATGAGACTGAGCATCCTAAGAATTTATTAGCGCTGCTAAAAACTCAATATGAATTGAAATCCTCCTCGCAAAAAAAAAAATAACGCAGTGGGTTCTTTATTGGTGCGCTGGTTGCGTCACTGTAAAGAGCCATTGTCAGGCAAGAATACAACTCTACTCAGCTTTATCGCAATATCATTCGCTGGAAACCCTTTAATGGACAGAAGGCACAGCTGAACAACTCTACCTTTCATTCTTCTGGAAATAAACGCGACCGAGTCCTCCTAGCATGCGAGTTTGATAAAAAGGTCTAACATAGTGTATTGTTCCCTACCACAGCCTATGATGGCTGCCGAAGCGCAAGTTGCGTGCTTCCGAGATGAAAAATTTTATCTCAACACCAATCTCCATCATTATTCTGCTGCTCTTTACAGTGCGAAGAATGCCTTTCCCAGCTTAGTGTCTTGTGCGCGACCACAGCCAATGATAGCTACGGAAGCGCGAGTTTATAACAATTGTGGGTGTTTAACGTCCCAGAACCATGATATGATTAGGAGGGACTCCCTAGTGCAGGACTCCGGAAATTTTGACCACCTGGGGTTCTTTAACGTTCACCTAAATCTAAGCACACGGGCCTCAAGCATTTTCGCCTCCATCGAAAATGCAGCCGCCACGGCCGGAATTCGCTCCCGCGACCTTCGGGTCAGCTGCCATAACCATTAGACCACCGTGGCGGGTCGAAGCGCGAGTTGGATACTTCCTAGATGACTAATTTTATTTCAACACCAATCGCCATCATCATCATCATCCTGCTGCTCTTTACAGCGGGAAGAAAAACTTTGCCAGCTTTCTCGAGTTGGCCCTTCGATTTTGATTACGGCTGCGGTGTGCGTGCAAATGTTCTGATTTGATCCCATGGTAGACCATGCAATCGATTAGATCCCATGGATTACCATGGATCAGGCGGTTCCTTTGCCGCCTGTGCCCAAGCTTCCTTTTCCTTGGTACCCATTCGGTCACTCCAAAGTAAACTGCATTATCTTACCTTGGCGTGTACAGATAGGTCTTGCCTGTACAATTCAACCATACCAAATCGGTTACCGCCATCCCTCTAATCGGGAATGCTGTATTCTCCTCTCATAACGTTCTAACTTTCCAACCTTTAGTTTTCTTTACGTTTTTAGCCCTTTGTGCGGTTCTTGGTTTGCTCTCAAGGGTTCTTTGATAATACTTCTAGCCCTGTACGACGCAACATTGTAGGCTTTATACGAGTATCTTAGTGCTTACACTCCCAACCGGCAATCATGACTGCCAATTACGACGTTGTTATTCCGGTCGTACGCGCTCCAATTTTTATGGGTCTTTAAGTTCGTTCCGTGTGACCAATGTGCCCTGTGCGTATTCCAACTACAGATAAGCACACTCGCAAACATTATATAGGCTGCTGATAACCCACTGCAAATTTCCATTCTCTGCTCACGCTGTTTGGCATTATCTTTGTATTTCACTTCATTATTATCACCATCACATACAAATTATCATCGTCGGCCTGTCTACGCCCCCTGCAGAGCAAAGGCCTCTCCCATCTTCCGCCAATCAACCCGGTCCTGTGCTTTCTGCTGCCACGTTATACCTACAAACCTCTCAATCTCATCTACCCACCTAATTTTCTGTCTTCCCCGCACGCGTTTGCCATCTCTTGGAATCCAGTCAGTTACCCTTAATGACCACCGATTATCCTGCCGACGTGCTACGTGCCCGGCCCATATCCATTTCTTCTTCTTAATTTCAACTATCATATCTTTAACCCCCGTTTAAATTGAGGACGACGCAGCGAGCGATGGAAAGGAAAATGATTGGTGTAACCTTAAGAGACAGGAAGAGAGCCGAGTGGGTCAGGGAACAAACTGTGGTTAAGGATATCATACAAATGATAAACAATGCTAAAGCACTTCTTGTAGTAGGCCACCAAACACTAAATCGTCCTCTCTTTATTTAAGTATATCGCAACACGGATAGGTCGCAGAGCACGTCTCGAAACTTAATAAAGACGTATAAAAACATATTTAGTGATGCTTCACTGCCACGTGGTGATAAAGAGCGGCCGAGAGGGCTAACGCGAGCACTGCTTACCCGCGGGGCTCTCCTTTGTGAACGATTGCAGCATTTGCCATAGCAGTTACTTAAGGAGGTTTAATTAACCCACGTGTACACGTTTTCGTTTACACAAGTCCAGCAGCTTTGACAGCCTGAACAGGCCATTTCATCGTCTACTAATGAGCGGTGTCTTAACTACCATAGGGACTAGGCGATACAGACCCCTGTAAAAGGAAGAGATGTATCGGAAAGTGCTTATCTATTCTGCGGTTCATAAGAATCAGGAGCGCATAGCGCCACAAGCGTGCCGTCGGTTGTTTCACCTAAACTAAAACAGTTTTTCCTTACTGTTGTCTGCTGAAATGCTGTTTGACTCACTGCTTCAGCGACCACATATCGTTCAAAATGCGAAGTCTCATGTCCTTATACTACTCACAGATGGTCCCATTTAGGCGTGTACCTACATTATATATTGTAGTTATCGGCAGAATAGATAGAATACGCAGTGGCTATCTAGTCGAAGGGAAAGCTTTAATTTTTTTGGTAGTGAGAGAAGGATCATTACAGACAAACACGTAAATATGAACGGAAACACCAGAAACTAAGAAAACGTGCATGCTATAGCAAGACAACGTAATTAGGTAATTACTTGGTGGTCATTACAATGCACGTGTATTCTGAATATGACAGCAGCACGAACATGTCTGTTATACTTCGTGATGACTCTGTCCCACGTCTGTAGGGTACATTAGCAAGTACGTTAGCAAGTACATTAGCAAGTGCGTTTTCAGAGAACAGCAAGTGTTGATAATTTCGCTGATACTGGCTCCTAATGGACACTTTGTTATGTGGAATAACATGTCTTAATGATTGTCCATTAGCGGCTCATGTTTGCGCAAAGAAAATGGTCGCTGTTCAGATCTATTCATGCAGCCAATTCCGGCCTAATCGATCTGATCTCCGTGGTAATACGTAGTGCCGTGAATTCTGGCGTTTCCCCGAAATGTACGGAATTAACTAGCTCAACTAAAGACACTCGAATAGTCGGTGTGCAGTACTATATTTTTAGTTTTTTTGGTGCATTATTTGAATTGCTTCGAAAACCGCAGCGAAATTGCACTGCAAAGAACGACTCTTCTTGCGCCATTTTCTGTGACACTTGGCAGTAATGATTCGATCGATGCCAGGGAACATTGTTTTTTTTTTTTGTTTTCGCTGCATAATATAATGCTTCTTGGAACAGCGTACGGTGCCACCATATGTTTTCATAGAGTTGGCATAATCACGCGCATTTGACTGCCCCGCTCAAAGCCCAGGATAACTTGTTGCCGTTCGTTGCTCCTTGAGTTTATGGTGTCTGTACAGGCTGTGGTGCTGTAGTATGTTACAACTTGCTTGTCACGTTCTCAGGAACCACGGAAACGTTTTGAGGCACTAGGCCTGCTGCATTACCATATGTGCCCTTGAACCATGCAGCGATCTGCCATGGTTTACCTGTGGAGATATAGAACACGAAACATGAAGCTCAGCTCACTGGTACCCAATATCCGCTTATGCGATACGGCTCCGAAAAGTGGGAATATATGTCAACCGCGAGCTTAAAGAATATTTGTGCATGTGGACCTAGTTGAAATGATTCTGTGCTGTATTTGACTGTATTGGCATTGACTTAGGAAACATTCGATCAGCCGAGGCCACCTAGCTTATACCAACATCTATGCATTCGCAGTAAGATGGCCACTTATGCAAGTTGGCCGGTCTCCTCCTCTAACGTCCTCTTCCGTTACCGCCAATTTAACTTACGAATTCGGGCATTTTTCACATTACGTACGTTTTGTAGTCTCGTATGGCAGCCACGAAATCGAAAATGCCCAACATTGGGCACACCAGCACAATGCCAGAACCAACCCTTCATCAGAGCTAACGGTTAATAATTGAGTCAATCAGTATTAAATGCGAAGCATTTCTTAGCGAACCTCTGGCACTTTGAGCGTTTCTATCTACGTATCTATCTATCTATCTATCTATCTATCTATCTATCTATCTATCTATCTATCTATCTATCTATCTATCTATCTATCTATCTAGCCGCCTACGTCTGGCTGCTCTCATGATCGCCTCCTTAAATTGGTGTAGACCAAAATTTGCATGGGAGGGTAAGAGGATTTGACGAATATGATTGCCGGGTCATGACATGACTAACGTTAAAATCCTGTCGCGTACGTCGTCAAACCCTTTCCACTAGACACGTGTGGCACATACCCGTTTACCATGGGCCGCGGTGTACGGGTATGCGCCACAGGTGATTGACAGTTTATATCTACCCAGGAACGGCGAGAACAGACACTGGTTACTTAAATGCTAAAGCGTTAAGGAAAACCAACGTCGGCAGCATTGACTCAACGAATATAAAGAATGAAAATTAGGATCCCAGCAGGAATCGAACCCAAGAATTCTGCGTGGCTATCAGGTATTCTACCACTGAGCCACGCCAGGTCTAAAACTGGTTTGAAAAAAACAGCCTACGCAGGCGTAATTCGGTACAACGTCAATTGTGGTTGTGGTGCTGCCTATCTAATTTTACAAGAAAGCAATAAACGCTAAATGATACTCCTACGATATGTACTCCTACGATACAGGCGTCGTATCAGATTAACGTCTGTAGTTCCAGTGTCGGCTCCGCTTTTATAGCAGTCTAATAAACATTACGTTTGTATTCCTACGATTCAGCAAGCTATATTGAAGCATTGCTCGACCCCGGAGGAATACATTAACGAGAGTTACATATGATATCCACATCACCACACCGTAAAGTGCACTTCGTCCACCAGAACGGCGCAGTGTCCTCTTCATTTCTTACGAGGCTGGGCGATGGCCTCATGCTGACCGAGGATGATGCCAGATTGATTGACAGCCGCTTTGTAGATTAGGCTACGTAGGCCACACACACCCAGGTAGTCTACGAACACGACAAACACCATCCACTGATGTTGGTCTACGTAGCACTATCCAGGCCTACCAGCCTCGACGGCCTGAACCTCACCAATGCGATGGGTGGCTTCAGGTTCCGACATGTCGCCGGCTCTGTCGACAGACAATTTGTCGACGAAATGACCGAGGCATCCACGAATTCCAACAGCTCTACTATACCACATACTTCACTACACATGGACCCCTCGTCACCACGATCACGACCGGATACTATAACAAGTCATGACCAGCTGCTGGTGCTCACTAATTACGGTGATGATGCCCTTGTTCAAGAACTGTCAAGAACTTCTTGCACACATGTACACGGGTTCCTGAAACGTGCGTGCGTTCTTGAGACAGGTATAAGCACTACGTATCAGCTTACCGCTACTGGTGTTGGTAATACCCACGTTGCATACGTAACCGTAAACAACTGGTTATATAACACATATGCGGCTCTGCAACATATATATATGTGTGCGTATAAAATTTATACAAATCTTTAGCGTCATTTTGCAACGTGTCGCTCAGTAAAAAAAGGTTACGCCACCGTCCCCTACCCGCCGCATGCTTCGCATAACATCGACTCCGATGGTACGTGGGATCTGCCGAATTTTTTTCTTTTGGAACTCTTTTATTCGTGTCTATTCAGGTCAGAGAAGACTAAACGATCTGGAAATCCGGAGGCCGAATTAGGACAAGTCGATCTAAGTGAAGCAATTAAGCGAGTAACCAAAGACTGAGAGCTTAAGCTACCATAACATATTACGCTGCACAAACTTCCTCCGAATCGTACGCAGCGGTCATGCCGTGATCGACTTTGCTTAAATGCTTCTTTCCTTCAGAGTAAAGCGCGGAATGGCGTCCGCCGCCAAAGGCAATAAGATAGTTCGCGGCAGCAAGCGTAGGCGGCAAAGAAGAGCCTAACCGCAAGCACCAGAGCAAAAAGGCCGTGAATCTGTTTTGTTCGTCTGTTAAACCATAAAAAGCACCCGCATGGAGCAATCGGTGCCGTAGCTTTTCTGTGTCCTAACTTCGAAGTCAAAGACATCGGTGCAGTAGCTCGTTTGGTCGCCTTCCGGCGGCGCGGCGGGGGGGAGACATTGGATGAACCGCCAACACATTTAGCGTTGATCTTGGCGTTGTCAGGATAACTCGTACTTTTTCTGTTTCGTAGGTGTGAGCACTGCCTAGACGTTGTCTCTAATGTAGGGGTGTAGTTTATGTTTTATTGAAAGACTACTTCTGCTCTTGCTTTTCTAGAACAGACCGCTAGCTTCTAGCGCGGATTAAGTCCATCGGAAGTGTGACCTCGTCAGCACTGGCTGGGAGGAAATGGGGGCAGGCGCAGTGATTAACTATCCGCCTCCGCTGTTGGAAGCCAGCGTACTGAGAAGGGCCGAAGACCTTGCGGTGCAAAGCGGAATGTGTTAAAGAGCGAAGGATCGGGGTAGAGGGTGTACGGTCTACGATGAAAACTTGTGCATGCGTGTAACGTCAGACGGCAACCTCTGCAGACGCGAATGCATTTGTGGGTGATTGATCGAGTTTAGTGGCGGTGACGAAATGAAAGATCGCCGTCGGACACTTTTCGTAAAGCTACGGTCTGGTTTTCGTATAGCTACGGTCTGTCTGCAACACCCTCTGGAGTACAGCGCAGGGATATGCGTGCTGACTGCGCCCGACGTTGTGATTGGGGAAATCCGGTGTAATCTCCGTTTGCTGACGTTACCAAATTGATCTGTACGTGGTTGTGCCATTCTTCTATATTTGAGAAGCACACACCCACACCACTCACTCACACACATTACACGCACGTACGATAGGAATACACACACACTTACGCACACATACCACGTGCACACGCGCGCGCGCGGGCGTACGCGCACACACACACAAGCAAACACACCACGGGCACGCATGCACGCACACTCACACGCACACCACGCGCACATACACACACACATGACACACACAGGCACGCACACAAACACACCACTCGCACGCACGCTCACACACACACCACGCGCACATATACACAGACACAACAAGCACGCACGCACACATACACACACACATACCACATGCACGCACACACACACCACGCGCACATACGCGAATACATGCACAACATGCACAGACCACATTCACGCACGCACATATCACGTGCACATACGCGCGCCACTCACACACACTCACCTCGCACTCACACACACACACACACACACACACACACACACACACACACACACACACACACACACACACACACACACAAACCCACACGCGCGCGCGCGCGCGTGCGCAGGCAGGCACTTGCAAAGAAATGTAGCAGTTGGTAACGAAGAACAGCTTGCTTTCATAGCTTAGCGGTGGCTCTAGTATATCTGGCATTTCGACTTCCATGCTCCCAGTAAAGTAAACGCGGGCGCGGCTACGTTTATTTGTGCCAAAGATGTGGCAGTGTTGTTTGCTATGCATGGCTCTGGAAAGAAAGGTATCTTTTGAATTTGATGCTCGTACATTGAGATGTGGCGCCTGTCTTGACATGCATTATGATTAATGTTTGTAGCTATGAGTTCCCAGCTCATTGTCGCAATCCCTTTGTCAGCAGGGATTATAGGCAAACGCAGCGATGCGAATTTCCTTTCAGTCTGTATATACTCATACCGTAGGTGTGGCGGCGATACTGCGTTTTTATGCGAGATTTATTTATTCATTCAATTCTTGCGAGCCGCTGCGCAGAAGCGGATGAAAAATTGGCGTCTGAGCAAAACGCTTTGTTGCCCTAAGCCCTTGCGAAACTCGTGCAAACACGAGGCGCTTAAACTTTGAGGATGAATGCGATACTGCTTTTGTAGTTGTATGCCGAAAAGAGTATTGGGCGGTAAGGCAAATTATATTTTTTTCTCTTTGACTTTTATGTGTCGGACCTTTTGCCTTTGCTAATGTTCAAACAATACAATGACTGACTGACATATGAGCGCAGTTGTATGGCGGGATGCTTGAATCATTCTGCCATACACAAATATGTATCATAGCCGCGCTAACGTAATTGTGGTGCATGTAGGGATTACGCGCCTCGGTGGTTTAGTGGTTATGGGTGCTCCACTGCGGACCCGAAGGCCGCGGGATTGAATCCCGGCCATGGCGGCTGCATTTACATGGAGGCGAAATGCTAAATGCATGTTTGTTTAGATTTAGGTGCACTTTAACCAACCCCAAATGGTCGAAATTCCAGGAGCCCTCCACTTCGGCGCCTCTCATAATCAATCTCGGCTTTGGGAAGTACAGCCGCAACAATCGTTGTTATTGCATATGGCGATTGTAGTCTCGCAATACTGGCTGCAAGCGACTGTTTCAGCAATTATAAGACCCTATCAAAGCCAACTGAAAAGACCACAGGCAGCTCAAGCCATTCATAGCGTTCGTTCTTTTCTGACTTGATCCCCGCAACCGTAATGCATGAGGTTTTATAGAAACGTTTAGCTAAGCATTTTTCTGCCCTTGATTCTTGCGTTTTTGTGACTTCCAGCAACTGCAAACCCATTCCTGCCTTGTCAGTTCTCTAGTTTTTCATCAATGACACAGATATGCAGAGCATTAGACTTCATAGTGGGCAAGTTTCGTTCCTAAATTGAGCGCTTGGTTGAATGACTTATCTGCAAATAACTTTGATGTTGATGATCTTGTGCTGCAGTCCACAGCGTAACGTATGCTTGTGATAAGTAGTCTTGCGTATTTTATTTACTTGACGCATTTCTTTTCAATCCTTGGTTGTATTTTGTACTTGTTCTTCTCTTTTCTACCTCCGAACACCTGTGCGCCTTGGGTCAGTAGTGGCTCGGATTACCACTAAAGTACAACAATAAATCACCCTAACAAGTAACAGGAAGGAATAATTGCCTTGTGGATACGAGAGGCTTCCTATATAACATTCCGTACAAAGCCAGATTCAAAAAAAAAAAAATCTTCATATGACGTTGAGTTTACTCGCGTCTATTATGGGCCGAATAAAGTTGTTTCACTCACTCATAAGAAGAATGAGCACGTACTGATAAAAAATAGACCTATCAGTACACATCAAGCTGTTGCAGAATTCACGTCATCCGTAGGGGATCCAGAGCGGTATTGTAGAACGACGAAACACATGGCTGGAGGCGAAAGACATGACTTTTAGTCATTACTTCACATAGAAAGGCTGAAAGTCTACGCTTAACAATTTACTATGCAGAGGCCGCAATGAGTGGCCCAATATTTGCCTTTGCGTGGTTTCGCCCCGCCACGGTGGTCTAGTGGTTATGGCGCTCTACTGGTGACCCGAAGGTCGCGGGATCGAATCCCGGCCGCGGTGGCTGCATTTTCGATGGAGGAGAAAATGTCTGAGGCCCGTGTACTTAGATTTAGGTGCACGTTAAAGAACCCCAGGTGGTCAAAATTTCCGGAGCCCTCCATTACGGCGTCTCTCATAATCATATCGTGGTTATGGGACGTTAAACCCCAGATATTATTATTATTATTATTATTATTATTATTATTTGCGTGGTTTCCATTGCATGGGGTCTTCATCTCCCAACGTGACTCTATTTCTAGGACACGCTTAGATGTGCACATGGTACTTGCACTAGTAGTGTACCAGACGCTAGGTATAAAGCAGGGTCTCGTCAAGCCAAGGATTGCGACAAACCAGGAGACCCCAACGTGTGTTGTTTGGTGAAACTTGACGATAGAAGACCAACAAGGGCTGATAGAGGGAGAAAATGCGTATAGCATAAAGTACGGCGCGTTATTGACGCCTGTATGCTTGCTGTACTTCTATTTCGCAAGCCTATCATTACAGCGCATACGCTATTTCCATATTGCTCCTATTCAGATCAGTAATAGATGCTGACGAGTGCTTCAATACTGCCCTCTTAGACAATGAACAACAGCGTTTGCTGTCGTACTCTCGGGAAATCAGCATGAAGCACACCACTGACGCCAACTTCATCTCAGCAATTCCCATTCATGCACATTCCTAAAACCTTCAGCGAGTTACTCGGATGTGGCGTATTACAGAAGCAAAGAAACACTAAGCTAAACGAAGGGCAGACAGAATATCAATACGGGACCATAGCGAACGCCCGGATATCGGGTACCTGGTACATGGCTAACGTGTCCTATAGTACAATCACAAAACACGCTGTCAGACATGCGATACGAGCGAGACGCCTAGACAGACGGCAAAAACTGCGATGGGCGGGTCGGCGTATTTTGTCGCCATTGCTGTGCGCGTATCTGTCCCGCACACGCCTATCGACTTTCTGCCCGAAGCCCGCATTTCGCCATCGGCCGCGAAGTAGTTTCAACACATACGGGTTCTGCTATAATGCGCAGCAAGGGCCATATATTTAATGACAGATTGGACGCTTTGGATGCATGGCGCCTGCAGAGAACTGTCACGCCTGCGAAGAACTGCGAGTGTTTCTCCGAAAAGCTCCACATAAGAGGCCAGAAAAGCTGGTGACATTATCAGTGATCGGGCACTTCGCTTCCCAACCCACACACTCCATCCATCAAGGGCATCTGACCTCCCATACACAAGCAACTTGCTGAAGGGAGATTTATCCTAGCTTTCGCATATAAGGCATGGTTAAAGCATGAAGCACCTATTTAGTCTCGACTTCAAGGACGGCACTGGCATACTCTCCTAATGCGGTACATGCAGAATGCACAAAATCAGCTTAAGTGGCAAAGTGCACCTATGAAATGGAGCGCGTAAGTGATATTATAACGGACGATTGTATGTGAACGATTGCGAACTTTAGCATCATTAAGCCGCGGAGGAGTCTGCAAGGTACACTTGAAGTCTAAGGAACCTAGTATGCAAAAAAAAAAAAAATCGGCTTTATCGAGGCGGAAAATGCTGCTCGCTGGAGTCAGTAACTGGTGGCGGGTGTAATATATTGCAGTGTTTACACTGAATGCCGTTTAGTGAAACCGGGCATGCCATAACTAAGTATATGTGCAGTACAGGTATGCCAATTTACAGCAATACTGCCATTGTTTAATACACTCTTTGCCTTCGTTATACATGCTGGGTTTATTAAAGCCTCATTATATCAGCCAGTTGTGCGAGTTTAACATGATTCGCACGTTAAAAATCATACAACTTGTCACACATGATGTGTGAAAACAGTGCGCTTCGATGGTAACACTGTAGGCGAGGGCTGAAGATAATTTATGGAAAAAGCTATGCCGCGTCAAACTTTACCAAGCACGTTCGCAATGTCTGACTGCAACACCTAATAAAGATGTGTTCTCCTAAATTCTCGAACCAAACCGAAACATTCAGACGCGTAGCCTAACAATGGGCTTAAAAACGCCAAGCCTACTAGCCGCAATTCATGCCGGGCCATATAGCAATATAGCAATATGGAGGCCAGCTCGGTTAGCCTCTTCAAGCGCAGCGGGCAGACAATTTTACTGAGGCGCGACGCGATTGTGTGGGCTGAGGTTTTTGTTAATGCTATGAAACAGTCAGTCAGCGGAATCGGTACTGTAAAAAAACTTTCTGAGGCCGACAATAGCGTCAGGAGGATGTCGTGGTCGTCTCACTCTCGACGAAATGCGTAGTGGTCGCATAGTGCTTCTCTTAGAATATTCTTACGGCGCGTGGTGCGGTGCACCGGCTGTTTTTAAGTACTACTGAGCAGAAAAAAAGAGCACTGCATGCTTGCGACACCGGGGTTTAGGTTGAAAGTGCCTAGCCTATGGAGACATTGTACGGTTCGCAGCCACCAAGGGACTCGTTAACGGCGGAGTTGTTTGTGAACGATCCGACGAAACCCGGATTACGTCTTTCAACGAATGAGACCAACATATCGTCTCATACCTTTCTAATTTAGTCCTTATACTCTCTGGCGAGACAGCCAATTGTTTATTTAAGTAATGGCCTACTTGAGAAAGTGCTTAAACGGAAACGAGCCGCGTACGTCTCACCAGGGAGCTCTGCTGGGGAAGCTCCATTGAGAGCTGAGCTTATTTTTAACGTTAGTTGGTGGGTCGTGTAGAATGCTGAAATCGTGTCATCAAGATGTCGCACTGCCATTAGTCTACACAATGTGATGGCGGTTTGAGTTAGCCCACTGCAGCATGCACTGCGTTGAAATTACGGAGGTTGTTGCCGGTGGTGGGGGTTGTTCACTGTCACCGCGACCGCAATAAAGTAGTGATGTTCTCGGTGATGGCGTACCTCGATGTTGCCTAGGTTATAAGAACTCGCGTTCCCCAATATAATGATAAGGCAATTGCGTCTTCTAGGAAAGGGGTCGCATTCCTTGCGGCTCCTCTATAATCAATTAATGCCGTTCCTCTTGACGGCCTTCCCGTATAGAGTATAGCTGTGGAAGATCCTCTCTGTAGCTGTAGCTCTGTAGCCAGCTCGGTGCTGTGAGAAAATTTTGTGATGAGCTATGAAGGCATTCGTGGAGTTTCGAAAATATGTTTCATGTTTAATACTTGAAGCTATATCTGCTGTTTTCTTTTATTCGTACATCTTTAGCTTACCATGAATACGAGGCAGTGTGAAGCTAGTGAACATTACCAACAGAGAGAGAGAGAGAGAGAGAATTTATTTACAGAAAGGCAGAGAGGTTGACGTGAGCTATAATTTGCTCTGGCCTGCTACTCTACTCTGGGGAAGGGAGATAGGGAAGCAAAATAGTAATAAATGACAATGGTAAGTTAGGTAGGTGAGAATATGGTCTCGCCACGCTTGGGCAAATATAAAAATGCGCATTCAATCCAGTGGCTTGTAGGAACGCTACACAACAACATTGTTACCATTTCACTCAAGCGCGATTGGATACAGGTTAATGATTAATAAAAAAGAAATAACGCATTGATTGTGAAAATCCAGTCAATAGAGCACTCGAGAATATATGAGAAATCTCGCATTTAAAGCCTCCTTAACATCGATACGCCGCGCCGAAATGCAGATTTATATCCGCCGTGATAGCTTAGCACATCGAGTGTCGCGTTGCGATGCTCGAGGGCGCGGGTTTGAAGTTTATTCACATGAAATAAATACATATTGATTGCAAACACTGTATGACCCCTTAGCCGAAGGCTGGTATTAGGGTCATTTACAGACATGTAATTACAGAAATGTTCATTAACAAACATGTAATTGACAGTTTCGACCGTGAATGACAACTACATAGAAAAAAATTCGAAGTAGCAGATTAAAAAAAAGAAAAATATAACAGACAAAAATATATTGCCGCGAGTGTTGTATTTCATGAGAGTAAGCTTCACCCACAAAGACTGTGGGCAACGCGCTGCGCAGGCCTCGCCGTGATGTGTAGGAAGCTTCGCGATTGTTTTGGAACAATCTGTTAAGATTGCGCGCCGCACGAGAATGTTCCAGCTTTGTCGAGAGATAACGCCGCCACCATCGATATCGCTGGAAAGTTCGATAGCGCCTGTATAAAAGCCGACGCGCTTGACTGCTTGTCAGTTGATCGACGGACGACGCCCTGTTCGCCGTTATCATTGTACAGCGTGTATTGCTGTAGTTCTAGTTCTCATTTTCCGGCCACAAGTTCGGCCAAATAAACAGTTTCATTCTGCAAACGCCGACTGCTGTCTTCGTCGACGTCACGACCACGTGACATCTGGTGGAGGTGCTGCTTCATGATCCGGACGCCACCGCGGAGCGCTGACCCAAGCCCAAGCCGCGAAGAAGACGACTCTAAGGACAAACCGGATCCTCGAACCAGCCGCCGGCAGAAGGGACTACAACCAGAGTACGGGCTCCTTCCCGAAAACGCCAGGCAGCCGAAGACCGTCACATCGGCCGCTGAGACGATGACTGACGCAGTGCCCCCTACGGCGATCGTGATGCAGCCACCCAGGGAGCCGCCGACGTTCCGTGGTTCGCCAGGTGAAGACCCCGAGACTTGGCTCGAGACCTTCGAAAGGGTCTCAACATTTAATAATTGGAACTGCGAGGACAAGCTGCGCCACGTATACTTCTACCTAGAAGACGCCGCGAGGACGTGGTTCGAGAACCGAGAATCCGCCCTACAAACATGGGATCTCTTTCGGACGACGTTCCTAAGCACGTTCACGAGCGTGGTCCGCAAGGAACGGGCCGCGGCTATGCTGGAGACCCGTGTGCAGCTACCCAACGAAAATATTGCCATCTACACGGAGGAGATGAATCGCCTGTTCCGACACGCCGACCCAAGTATGCCCGAAGAGAAGAAAGTGAGATTCCTCATGCGGGGTGTCAAACAGGAACTCTTCGCTGGATTGATAAGGAACCCGCCGAAGACGGTCGCTGAATTTGCATCTGAGGCTTCCACGATCGAGCAAACGCTTGAGATGCGAACGCGGCAATACAACCGCAGCTTCTTGGCTACAAGCTACGCCGACGTTGAAGCCCTAGGACCCGCCGACCTGCGTGAGACGATTCGAGCAATCGTGCAAGAGGAGTTGCGAAAAGTTCTACCTCCGTCGCAACCTCAAGTAGAGTCCATCGCCGACGTCGTGCGCCAGGAGATCCAGTATTCACTCGGCGCGCCTCAGCTAGCAGAGCCGCAGCCGCAAGCTATTAGCTATGCTGCTGCAGCCCGCCGTCATGCTCCTCCTCCACGCCCCCGCCAAGACGCCACACCGCCGCAGTACCGTCGCCAGACGCCGCCGCCGCCACCGACGCCCTGCCGACCACCTGTCGGCCAGCGCAACACCCCGAGGAAGACTGATGTCTGGCGTGCCCCTGACAACCGCCCGCTCTGCTACCACTGCGGAGAGGCCGGCCACACGTACCGCCGCTGCCAGTACCGACAGATGGGACTACGCGGATTCGCCATCAACGCGCCGCGCCCGCAGCCAGGCGAACGACCGCGCGACATCAACGACTAGCTCACCGGAACACAGTGGCAAGAACCTTCCCGCTCGCCGTCGCCCGGCCGCTACATGTCACCGCACCGCCGGCCGTACACTGGCCCAAACCGGGGCCGGTCGCCTAGCCCGTATCCGGAAAACTAAGGGCAGCAACCGATGGAGGTGCGGTTGCTGTACGACGAACTACCGAAGATCCTCCGCCGCCGACGACGACGCTGCGACGAAACCTTCACAACACGACGCGAACCAGACAGACCCCTGACGACGAAATCTCGCGGACTGAAGAAGACCCGACGACGCAAAATGAAAGCAGCGGAACACACCGACGCAGCCGTGACCCCACGCCACGACCTAACTGCAACGCGAGACGACGAACTAGCGACCTCGACGTTCTTATCGACGGCCACAGCGTCACAGCTCTCGTCGACACCGGAGCCGACTATTCTGTCTTCAGTGGACCGTTTGCCAATAAGCTGAAGAAAGTAAAGACCGCTTGGAGTGGACCCGAAATCCGGACAGCTGGAGGCCACCTGATAACGCCGATTGGTGTCTGCACGGCGAGAGTCACCATCAATAACCGGACTTATCCTGCGAGCTTTGTAATCTTACAAAATTGCTCTAGGGATGTGATACTTGGAATGGACTTCCTAAGTGACCACGGCGCCGTCATCGACCTGAGGTCTGAGTCGGTAACGCTAACCTCAGACAAAGCGCTCCCGCCCCACGCGACGCCAGGGAAGCATGCATTGAACGTGATAGAAGAGCAGGTGACCGTCCCGCCGCGCTCCAGCGTCATTATTTCGGTTGGCACCGAAAAACCTGCGAACATTGAAGGCGTCATCGAGGCCGATCAGCAACTACTCTTGAATCGTCAAATTTGCGTCGCAAGAGGTATAGCCGAACTGCGTGACGGTAAAGCAAAAGTAGTGCTGACAAATTTCAGCCACGAATATAGGCACCTCAACATTGGTACGACGGTCGCCTACATCGACGAATGTGTGGCCGCCAGCAATGCTTTCGCCCTCCTCGATGTTGCCGAACCTGCTTCAACGAATCGAGGTCCCGAACCAGATTTCAACGTCAACCGCAGCCTCCCGAAGGTCAAGCAAGACCAGCTGAAAACCCTGCTTCTGCAATACAAGGACTGCTTCTCGTCGTCATCACGAATTCGACAAAGTCCGGTGGCGAAACACCGAATTATAACGGAGGAAAGTGCGAGGCCCCTCCGTCAGAGACCCTACAGAGTTTCGACTCGAGAGCGCGAGGCGATAAAGAAACAAGTCGACGAGATGCTACGCGACAACATCATCCAGCCGTCCAAGAGTCCGTGGGCGTCACCCGTGGTGTTAGTGAAGAAGAAGGACGGGACACTGCGCTTCTGCGTTGATTATCGGCGCCTGAACAAAATCACGAAGAAGGACGTGTACCCCCTCCCACGAATAGACGACACCCTGGATCGACTTCACAACGCGACGTACTTTTCGTCGATGGACCTCAAGACCGGCTACTGGCAAATCGAAGTCGACGAGAGAGACCGAGAAAAGACTGCCTTTATAACACCCGACGGCCTCTTTGAGTTCAAGGTCATGCCTTTCGGTCTTTGCTCGGCACCTGCGACGTTCCAGCGTGTCATGGACACCGTACTGGCCGGATTGAAGTGGCAGACGTGCCTTGTGTATTTGGACGACGTCGTCGTGTTTTCCTCGACCTTCGACGAGCATCTCCGGCGGCTTGAGGCAGCACTTCAAGCAATCAAGGCCTCTCGACTGACCCTGAAGCCAGAAAAGTGCCGATTCGCGTACGAAGAGCTCTTGTTTCTGGGTCATGTGATCAGCAAGTCTGGAGTGCGCCCAGACCCGCGGAAAACAGCTGCCATCGCCGACTTCGCGCCACCCACCGACAAGAAGGCCGTGCGCCGATTTCTCGGCTTATGCGCCTATTACAGACGCTTCGTCAAAAACTTTTCACGTATCGCCGAACCACTGACGCTTCTCACGAAGAATAACGTGGAATTCAGGTGGGAAACGGCGCAAGTGCAAGCCTTTCAAGAACTTAAACGACGCCTGCAGACGCCACCCATACTTGCGCATTTCGACGATTGCGCCGAAATACACACCGACGCAAGCAGCGTAGGACTCGGTGCCGTCCTTGTACAAAAGACTGACGGGCTTGAAAGGGTTATCAGTTATGCTAGCCGGTCACTATCCAAGGCAGAAGCAAACTATTCCACAACAGAAAAGGAATGCCTTGCCATCCTCTGGGCTACATCAAAGTTTCGCCCCTACCTCTATGGCAGGCCCTTCAAAGTTGTCAGTGACCATCACGCCTTATGTTGGCTAGCTAACTTGAAGGACCCTTCAGGTCGTCTCGCACGATGGAGTCTGAGGCTTCAAGAATTCGACATTACCGTCGTGTACAAGTCCGGACGAAAACACTCTGACGCCGACTGCCTGTCTCGTGCCCCCGTCGACGCGCCGCCGCAAGACGACGACGATGACTGCTTCCTCGGAAGTATAAGTGCCGACGACTTCGCCGAAAGGCAACGGGCCGACGCGGAACTGGGGGGCCTTATTGAGTACCTCGAGTGCAAGACCGCCGTTGTTCCAAGGATATTCAAGCGAGGACTGCCGTCGTTTTTCTTACGGAACGGCGTTCTCCTGAAAAAGAACTTCTCGCCACTGCGAACGGACTACCTTCTTGTCGTGCCCTCATCACTGCGACCAGAAGTCCTCCAGGCCCTACACGACGACCCGACGGCTGGACACCTCGGTGTTTCCCGCACGCTCGCCAGAATACAGGAAAAATACTACTGGCCACGCCTTTCTGCCGACGTCGCCCCCTACGTCAAGACTTGCCGAGATTGCCAGCGACGGAAGACACCGCCGACTAAGCCCGCGGGACTTCTGCAGCCAATCGAACCACCGCACCGGCCGTTCCAGCAAATCGGGATGGACCTACTGGGGCCGTTCCCGACGTCGACTTCCGGCAACAAGTGGATCGTCGTAGCGACTGACTACCTCACCCGCTACGCCGAGACAAAGGCCTTGCCCAAAGGCAGTGCCGCCGAGGTAGCCAAGTTCTTCGTGGAGAACATTGTCTTGCGTCATGGCGCCCCAGAGGTCCTTATCACAGACAGAGGTACCGCCTTTACTGCGGACCTAACTCAGGCGATCTTGAAGTACAGCGAGACGAGCCACCGCCGCACCACCGCCTACCACCCGCAGACCAATGGCCTCACCGAGCGTCTAAATAAGACCATCGCCGACATGCTCGCCATGTACGTCGACGTTGAGCACAAGACGTGGGACGCCGTCCTTCCGTACGTGACCTTCGCTTACAACACGGCCGTCCAAGAAACGACGCAGATGACGCCGTACAAGTTGGTCTACGGAAGGAGCCCGGCGACGACGCTCGACGCCATGTTACCCAACGTCACCGACGAAGAAAATGTCGACGCCGCCGCTTACTTACAACGTGCCGAAGAAGCTCGACAGCTGGCCCGCCTGCTCATCAAGACCCAGCAGCACACCGACAGCCGTCGCTACAATCTTCGACGACGCTTCGTCGAGTACCAGCCCGGCGACCGTGTCTGGGTCTGGACGCCAATACGACGACGCGGACGGAGCGAGAAGCTTCTTCGACGATACTTCGGACCGTACAGGGTACTTCGACGTCTCGGCGCACTCGACTACGAGGTTGTCCCCGACGGCATCACGAACTCCCAGAGGCGCCGAGCTCGACCCGAGGTCGTGCATGTGGTGCGCCTTAAACCGTACTATGCTCGTTAGCGCACCTGTGGACTCTAATGTTTGCTTTCTTTATTAGTTTTCTTTAGTATTGCATGTATTCATGTTCTGTTTTTAAGCATCGGGACGATGCTTTTTCAGAGGGGGGCATTGCCGCGAGTGTTGTATTTCATGAGTGTAAGCTTCACCCACAAAGACTGTGGGCAACGCGCTGCGCAGGCCTCGCCGTGATGTGTAGGAAGCTTCGCGATGGTTTTGGAACAATCTGTTAAGATTGCGCGCCGCACGAGAATGTTCCAGCTTTGTCGAGAGATAACGCCGCCACCAGCGATATCGCTGGAAAGTTCGATAGCGCCTGTATAAAAGCCGACGCGCTTGACTGCTTGTCAGTTGATCGACGGACGACGCCCTGTTCGCCGCTATCATTGTACAGCGTGTATTGCTGTAGTTCTAGTTCTCATTTTCCGGCCACAAGTTCGGCCAAATAAACAGTTTCATTCTGCAAACGCCGACTGCTGTCTTCGTCGACGTCACGACGACGTGACAATATGGTATAGACATAGAATACATGGTACAGAACGAGACAACATGTCGTTTATAACTTAAATGTGGTAAGCTTAACAGCATTGAAAGAGAAAAGAAAGAAAAAAGAAAACATGAGTATCTACAGGTTGCGCACGTGACATAAGTTTCTATACACATGACATTTGCTGTTGATAGTACTTTTTTAACCAGTGTGATACGTTATTGCTCTGCTTTCCCTCAGTTGGTATGTCATTCCATATTTTTGTACCAATAAATTTACAAGTCTCTGGCCATATAAGTTTCTTGCCCCTGGTATATTAAAATTCCCAATTGTCTTGTTTCTTGTTGTACGATTTGGCACACGCAATATTGATATGTTAAACGGATTGCCGACCACGGCTGCTAGATTTCCATGGGGCCGAAATGCAAAAGACCACCCGTTTACTTAGATTTAGGTGCAGGAACCCCAGGTGGTCGAAATTAACCCGGTGTCCCCGACTATGGCTTTCCTCATAATGATTTCGTGATTTTGGCACGTAAAACTCCAGCGATTATTACTATTACAAATGTAAATTTAACCAGCGTGAACGTCACATCGATAAAATAAATTTACATATTTGACGTTGCTACAACGGAAGTGTAAAGACTGATAAGAACGAGAGTTTTGGCATCTCAGCGAAAAAAATTGAAAGCAAGAAATTCAGAGCTCTTTCATGCCTTACAAAAATGTATGTACTGCCTATAGGCTGTCTAAAACTGGGTTTAGATAGTCTATAGACTGTCTAAATGTGTTTTTGTAAGGGAGCACTGTGAAGGTGGAATCCAGCGAAGCTGTGATGGGAGCACCGGCAGCGACTGCGGCTGCGCATTCTGCGGCAGCCGCATCACGTCGTTTTCGCGCCCATTAGTCCTTGCGTACGCGTCGCAGCCACTTCAATTGCCGTTATTCTTCCTCCGAGCGAACGTCACAGGTCCGTCCCATAGCGGGTCCAAAGGGCATCATTATCATCATCATCAGCCTGACTGCACCCACTGCAGGGCAAAGGCCTCTCTCACGTTCCGCCAATCAACCCGGTCCTGTGCTTGCTGAGTCCACGTTATCCGCGCAAACTTCTTAATCTCAGCAGCCCACCTAACTTTCTGCGTTCCCCTCGCTCGCCTGCCTTCTATTCGAATCCATTAGAAAGGGCAACCGCTGATTACTGCGCTAGCGCGATCTCTACGTCACGAGACAAAATGGCCCAACGATTGGTTTCAAGTGCCACCGCCATGTATCACGACAGCTGCGAAAGAGCCATCAGCGGTGGCAAGAGGGCGAGGGGCACATACCAAAAGGCGCTTTATACATAAACTGATATATATCCGCAGCCGAAAATTGCGTCGTCGTTTTGGCCGCGGACGTGATCCGCGAGAACCTAGCCATGTACACGTTCGTTGTAAAATGAAAGCGCGCAGTCATGCAACGAAATAAAAAAATTAAAAAGAAAGAACCGATAAAGCTTTGACAGCATAATAAACGAGAACACACTACAGACTAAAGCTAAGCGTAAGGGCTGGTTAGGAAATAGAGAGCTAATAGAGCCGAACAAGCCAGACCAAAAGTGAAAGAAAAGAAACAGGTAAAACAAATGCACCCCTAAGCGCGTAGCGCTTACGCAAACACTAATTACTCTGCTGCTATTGAGTCATCTGCATGTCTAACGCGTATACTAATAAACTACGTGGGCGTGACGTCCCTTTTTTTCATCCATTGGTGGTATCTACCCATTTTGAGATTTGGCCCGTTGTACCCGGCACGTGCCGTCACGAGCCTTCGTCGTTAGGTGGATGAAGGTCGCGGACCTGTGGACGCCTGCTCCGTACGCTGGTTGAAGACTCTTTTCTCCTTCTGTTATTTCATTCCCCTAGTCCCTTTTCAGTGGGGCTGGGCAGAACTAAGTACAATGTCCTGTCCTCTTTCTCAGCCCCTGTCTTTTTAGCGCTATGGCTTCAATGGACAAATATCGGCACCTATTTTTTCCTAATAATCACAAATTTTAATAACCACAACCTTCAATTCGATACGGTTACAAGACAGCACGTGCCTCGCTCAAGTATGCAACTCTTTTCGGTAGTCCCGCGTTGCGTTTCTATTACTCAGTCCATTCAAAACACACTCGTGTGCAGCCGTTCCTCTCTAGTGATTGGATAGTAACATTAATGCATGTTTGATTATCTGTGTTGCAATCAGGTGGCTAAATTCCCTTGTTGGTATGACATCATCTGCTTTGTTGTAGCGCGAACAGGACACATACACATCGAAATATAAACACGTCACAATGCACAGCGCAAATTCATAAAAAAATTCCTAAGTAGATATTGTTTGTAATTTCAAATTGGTTTTGCTACAGTGATTGCCAGCATCGAGTCTCGTTTGATGCTGATCGAACATTTCTGCTGCAGACATCTCTCTTACAAGGAATTCTACAAGCGTGAGGTATTTTTGTGAATCTGAGGAGTCCTGCACCGCAATGACAATCGCCACGTCATAAGTGTGCCCATATTTTAAGGTTTCATAAGTAACCAGCACATACAGCAGCAGAGACGGCCACAGTGGTCATAAGAAAGCCCCGCGACATCTCCAGAAAAAAATAAGACCTGCTCTCTACTTGTACATTAGCTATAAAGAGAACGCCTGGAAGTTAGTAGCCAAGTGGTTAACTTACCGATTTAATCGGAACGTCATATTGAGAAATGGCGATGGCCATCTTAGACCTCGAAAAATCCAATATATAACTGCCGATAAGTTTTGCACTGGTTCCTAATTACTTTTCTTTTTGTTGGCAAGTTGTGGAACCGACTAAGTTGGATTTGCTACAGTTACGCAACACTGCCCATGAACTTGAGTTATCAGTTGGTCATAATAAATTAAATTCGTGCTGAGCTTACTGTTGCGACGTAGCAAGATAGAGCAAACAAAACTCACAGGGTCCCACGTGGATTCACCTAACACGAGTCGAAGGCGAAAGCCATCTTCTATTTCTTCTCAGTCGATGTGTTGATCCTCCCCGCTACCCTCAGAATGCTTTCTGCCCCTAACGTGGTTTTTCACCGCCTCCAGGATCGGAGGCACCTCCTCTGGTTTTGCACTGCCTCCGTGATTGGCCCACCTTTCAAACAAACTACGGTGTCATGTGAGGAGCGCATGTGACGTTACGTCACGTGGCGTCACGCCAGAATTCTGTGACGTCACCATGACGTCACACATAATTGCGTTGCGTGACGTCATGATAACGTCATATTATGATGTCATCACGGGATGATGATTTTTCGCATCACTCGTGCTGTGCCCTACGCCGCGGGACGCCGACAGTCAATTTTTGCGTTTGACAAGGCATCTAAGGCCTTAATAGTTTCTGACTACTATAGCAACGTCGTTGGCACAGTAACTGTAGTGTATCGTAGTTTCCTGTCGCTTTATTTGGGGTTAGAAAAGAGCTATACGCGCTCTTGGGCAGATGAACATAGTCATATCACAAAGAGCCAAAGACCACAACGTAGAGTCCTGTATGTTTTCGCCTCCTTTACTTACCAAGAAAGTGAAATCGGGCGCCGTGGTAGCCCAATTGGAATAGAGTCGCAAGCGTAACAGAGTGGTAGTGGGTTCGGGCCCTACCGGGAGAATCCAGCTATTTTAGATGCGAAGTATCTCTTGCTCGGGGGTATGTCACACGGCGTGGTAATCCGCACGCGGCGTAGTAGTCCGCACTCACAATACGCATGCACAACTCTTCTCCTTCCCTCTCTCCAACACCTGCGCGTTACTCTCTCCACTTCTCTACCAGCACCTGCTTGCGCTTCTCCTGCGTTCTCGCGTCTGCTCTCACGGCGCATACGCATGTCTCCTCCTCTAGTCTTCTCTTCTTCAGGTGGTAGAGCGCTAGGCGCGTTCAGTCCAGCGCTTGCCTCGGTTGACTCCTCTGAAATGCGGGCTCGACATGCTGAAATTCTCTCCTGCGCAGCGCCGCGATGAGGGCCAGCGCATGCGCGTCCCCTCCCCCTCTCTCTCCTCTCATACGCTACCTCTCTCTCGCGCGCCTGTAGACCGCGTTCCGCGCACGCCCTGTGAGATTTAACGGCCAGGCTAGAGGGAAGACACGACGCGCGTAGGGTTCCTCTTCGCGTTCCACGACGCGAGGTTGGTAGCATGCCCAGCGAACGCCAACGGAACGCTATCGTGCAAGTGCTCCGGCTTTGCATCGCCTCATGGTCCCCTTTAGCGGGAGATGGTGTAATTTTTTAGGGGCGAAGCTCCTTAATGCGGCACTCGTTCGTCCCTCGTAGTCGTAGTAGTGCGTAACCAGTCGTAACGCTAGTACCAGATCTTGACCTCCAAGGTGGTGCCGGTGGGAGATTTTTCCTGTGCGTTGTTGAACAATAAAAAATTCGCAGCGTGCGCGTTAACTAAAAGCCGAATTCTTCTGTCTCTCATTCCCCATTAGCAGCCATTGGCATGTTCCAGTAGGAAACGTTAGTAGAAGTAGAAGTGTAAGTGTTAGCTAAAAGCCGACTTCTTCTGCCTCTCATTCCCATTAGCAGCCATTGTTTACCTCCAAGGTAGTGCCTGGTGAGATTTTTCCTGTGCGTGATTAAACAATAAAAATTTTGTTCAAAACGCCGTTGATTGATGAAATAAACCAACGAAAGACGCCAGATGTTTTCTAAAAGCAAAACGAAAGAACGCCAGATGTTTCTAAAGCAAAACGAAAAGCCGCCAGCTGCTTAACGAAAGACGCCAGATGTTTTCTAAAGCAATGGTTTTCTAAACAATGAAAATTCAAAGCGTACCTGTAAAATTAAAGTGAGCTGCAAGTCGTCATAACTCATCGAACCTTTAGTATAAACGCGCCCGATCTCACGTCGGTGATGATGTACTGGGCAGAATTCACGGAAGATTCACGGTTTACCGATGAACCTCCGCAGCTTCGCCCACTCATCATCATTCACTCCGTGGATATGCTGTGATTTTTTTCCTCCGCTTTGACTTTAATTTATTGTATAATTACCACACTTGAATTGAACTCTACAAGTGTCACTCCGGCGTGCTTTCATTGGCACCAACATGTTGGCTAAGTTGGCAAGTGGGTTTGCCTATAAAAACCGGGCCCGTCCATAGATTACCCTCCTATCGAACATCATTCGTGTAATGTGTCATAATAACTGGATTATTGTTACACTTTTAGTTGATCAACACCATCAATCGGTATTAAAGACCTCGAGGGATTGACACTAAGGAAAGTTTTAACGCGATAGCGTTAAATAGCCCATGTCACAGAAGCTCCGGTGTCGGCGTCGACGGCGTTGATTCTCAAAAAAAAAAAGAAAGAAAATTTGTGTTGTCCTGGAGCTAAATATCGCGATGGATGCAAATAATAGAAAATTGTCGTGGTTGAACGCGGTTAAACCAGGTTTTCGAGCGACAGCTGGATGCATCGGGAAAGGAAGAGACATTCGATGTTTTCGAGTTCCGTGGGATTCGGCTTGCCGGTTTCGATATTTCCAGTGACACTCATTATGAGCCTCGCGGCTCGACGACACCGGTTCTTCTTCCTTCTTGCCTGGTTCTAGTGAAGCGACTGCCGTGCCGCCGCTTCTGTAGCAGCATGCATCTACCGCCTCTACAATTGCACCACAAGACAACACAAAAGACAATGTAAGACCAGTGTCATGATTTCTTCGAAAGTTATTTCGTGATTTAGTGTTTAGTAACGCAGCGCTGACCGGCATGTCGATGAGTGTCGAATTTTCTTTTACACATATATCGGCTGATTTCATGGCGCTTGCCTTTTTTTTCAACCAGGGCAATTAAGGTGCGGGTAGGATAATGCTTTCTGTTTCCTTAAGAAGGTCGACGAAATAGCATAACGATGACAATATAAAATGTTGACAACGAGAATGGCCTCTTTCGAGTAAGATATTCCACGCACGCCCTACCGACCGAACCAACCCTCAACTTTAGTATTCCAGCGGAAGGAAGCTTAATTATGCTCGACAGTAATACGTTCTATATTGCACGTGCTAGATAACTTGAAACCACTTCATCGCCCAATCTGTCACAGCTTTCCCTAATATTATTTCGCCTTGAGGAAACGTTTTTCGAAGGACTTGTCGCTAATTTTGTGCTGAAATAAAAGAAAAGTGAGCTTTAGAAGTTATGAACTTCGAGCTACGCGAACATTTTACGCTCCTACATCGAGCAATAAAAAAAAACATAGCCGGTCTGCGAAGTTCATAAATTCTCCTGCACATGGCAGTGACTGCATCTGTAACTTTCCTTTCTGCCCTTTTAACTACGCTCTTTCGAAAGTGAAAACTGCTATGTCGAAATTTTCGCAGCTTGGGCTCGCCGTCTTCCACTTCGTCTGAGTTTAGCACTAAAAGGCACTCGTCGTAAGCTCTGCGCAGAGTGATGCGTAAAGCGAGACGTCTTTGGCGCGTTAAGGACTATATAGCTGCAGAAGATAAGTGCACCCGGTCCGCAGCTGTTACCGCTTTGCCGGCGATATTTAGCGCTGCTTGGCTGATCCGTCAGCCGCGCAAAATCTATGCTTTTCCGTCTAGCTATTTTTGTCGGTGTAGGCGGCGGTGGATATTAAAGTTCTGGCAGACTGCCTGGCCTGTCTCCTATTAGAGGAGAGTAAATATCCTGAAATTCCCACGCTGAGCTGATGCCTTGCCGTCACTGCACTTTGATAAGTGTGACCCTGAGTAACGTTTAAATAATATGAATCGTCAGGGAGATGGCCACGCTCACTGCCCATTCTGACTGTTATAACGATGACGTATTTTAAGCGAGTATCACCCCTAAAATAATCGGTGCACATTGTGTTTTTTTATATTTTAGATTTTTTTAGAGGACTCTATGCAGTGAATTTGTGTATTCTGATTGAGTTACTCAAGAGTTCACGCTAGAGAGAGAGAGAGGGAGAGACGAGGAGATGGTTGCGAGGGAAAGCAAGTCTGAGAGATGACATCAATGACAGATTCAGAGGAAGCATTGTGGTGCAGAAATTTTTCTGGCACCACAAAGCTACCGTGGGCTTTTTAAGCAGCAACGCAACGAGCGTACATTACAGAGCAAATTAAATGCTCTACCTTTTAAAACTGCAGAAATTTTGTGCGCTTCTCTAAATAACTTTACATCGAAATGAGATAAGTTGTCATTCAGTTTGAAACGTTCATCGGCTCTTCAAACAGATGAGAAGCACATTTGATACTGTTTCTCAAACCAAGGCAATTAAATCTACGATAAAGAAATTGTCATTGTTCTGTGCGGTAGTACTATCACAGTACAAGCTGTATAGCAAGCCTAGAGAAAATAAGGTTTGCATGCAGGTTCCCTAGCAACGTCCGAATGACACTTTGTTGCATGACGCCAATGCTATTACATTTCTAAGCAATGGAATGACTGAGCGTGAGAATTATGTAACATCGCTTTTCCACAATGAAAATTCGTGGAAGTTTGACACATTTCTGGCACTTGCGAATCTGCATCATGCACGAAACATTTACTTCTATCGATGTAAACTTCCCTGGACAATTTCTTTATCGCGCACTACTTACGGCACACAAAAGCTTAGCCACATATTAACAACCACTCTAAACGCATGTCAGTAGCAAGACATTACAGTAGACACATTAAACACTACCAATGTAATTAGATTGTTTTTGTGCCTGTTCATTCTTTAAATTGAACCGCCTTAAATTACACTTTCTCGCCAAGTCAGAACTATGATTTCAAGATGGCTTCTCTTTTCTTATTATGCCCGAATACGGTGTTAGATATGCACAGCGGTCCACTATTAAATGGGACGTAGGAGCGCGTGGCGGGTCTCGCGCAGGCGCAGTTCCTGCTGTGAGTGGTGTTCCTTCATCGCGTGAACGGCTGGCATGAACGGCTCACTTCGAGGCGGTTCGAAGACGGTAGCATGGCCATTACGCTTGTGAAGTTCTTTTCTTCGTGATCTTTGTGATCTTGCACAGGCAGTTGATGTGCCTTTTAAAGTTCTTCAACTTGTCGGCGTGACCACTTTTCTCTTGGGCCTACACGTGCAGCTGTCTTGCGACGAGGAATGCACGCAGGGCAGTCTGGGAAAATGCCTGGTATGACGCTAGACATTACCCTTTTCAGCTTCGTGGACACCTCGATCCCGCTCCCTGCGGCTCTTCAGAAACCTGAAAATAAAATCGCCCTTGGCCTGACTGACCCAGCGGCGGAGCAATTTGCTGCGCGCTGAGTCGCGCACCTCAGGACTTTTAATAAAATTTTGGATCCATCGATCCCAGTGTAATATAGTGATAGAAAACACAGGGGAACAACAAATTTATCAGTGCGTTGAGTTCGCTGATATCCAGAAGAAACGCAGGGATCACAGAAAGATGGAAGAGAACAAAATCAAAAAATGACACGAGAAACTGAAGCCGGCCAACATTTCGACAGGCTGAATGGGGAGAACATCGTTTTTCGCAACTGGTTTGCTGAGTTAGTTGAGCAAATATTTTCTGGAAAGAGTGAGCAGTGCTTACAAATAAAGTTTTCTCGCGTAAACTTTTGCATGGCAGCACCCGTTGACTTGAATTAGGCAGCTATTCAACTGTAATTCACGCGAGCACTACGCTACATAACCGGAAACAGCTGGCAGGCTTGAATCTATCCATGGAGAAAAATGTTCTCGCCTGTGACTGCAATACTGCGCGAAACTGCAGTAAGAGCATCGTTAAAACGACAGTGCAGTTAAACAGTCAAACAGAACAGCATTAACTCGTCATTGAATTCTGTGAACTTTCTGTAAATAAGCAGCTTCTTTATACTTGCGAAAAATTACAAACGCTTCGGGGTGATTCTCGTTACCAGCGCCGACTATCGCATTTTTCTCTCCGTGCAGCGTCTCTGGCAAAGGTCACACTCAGAGGCAAACCTCCTGGTCTTGGCGAAGCCTGTTTGCACCATCGTAAACCTTTAGGGGTTGACATTTTCACTTGAATGGTGCTTTATATAAGCTGTTTTCAAAGCAGCGGCATTGGGGCGGTAACTAGCCGTGGCTAGGTGCGAAACTTTTCGCGCTGTGAACAGACATAGATAGATAGATAGATAGATAGATAGATAGATAGATAGATAGATAGATAGATAGATAGATAGATAGATAGATAGATAGATAGATAGATAGATAGATAGATAGATAGATAGATAGATAGATAGATAGATAGATAGATAGATAGATAGATAGATAGATAGATAGATAGATAGATAGCCAAGAAATCTTCAGCATTTAAGATATAGCTGACTTCACTTATTTCTTTATCATGTTTGTATGAACAGTATAGTGGCAAAAACTTTGTTCATATCGTGGAAAATGAATAGCGCATCGTTGCAGCAAAATAGAAAAACACATGGTGTTTTCATGTCACCTGTTGGGGTAAAAAAAAAAAGCACCAGGAATAGCGATTCTGCCCTTAAAGATATTCTTTATACACCAAGTGCTTTCTTTCTTTCTTTCTTTCTTTCTTTCTTTCTTTCTTTCTTTCTTTCTTGCAATATCCGCGTTCTCTCGCAACGCGAGACAGCAGTAATTCCGCGCTTCCAAGATAGCGCTAGGGCTACGGCTTTCCCTCAGGGAGATTTACTGTCGACAAAAACCCTGCAATTTACGTTCGCTTTAGGAAACCTGCGTGCCTTGCTGTTCTTCGAAAACAAGGCGCTCCTGAAGTTTTTCAAAAGAAAAAGAAAGTATTACCAGCAACATATTCGTGTTGCACGCATAAGGTGGTATTTTCTCTGAGGAGAAAAGGCTGCAATGAGCTATGACCAATGGCAGCGTCTGCTAAGAGCGAACTTTTTTCGGGCGAAATGTCGATCGCTGTTGTTATTTCGACGTCGAGATTCGTTGAAAGGGAAGTGAAAGTGCGGTGACACCGGATGCCTAAAATTCATGGATTTCTGCCGAACCAGCGTAGGACCGTGCACGCGTTGTTTTTATATTTTAGTTTGCAATAAATGGGACCGACACCTGCCCAGAACATGAAATGAGATGACTCCACTGATGGAAAGATTGTCCGTCGCATTGACTTAAACCAACCCTATTTTTTCGTGAGAGATGGATTTATATTTTTATTTCTTATTTGAAATTTAAGTCGCGAAAAATGACCTGTGGTGCCTCTGGTGGCAAAAACATGAACGATCCGATGAACCCGCCCCCGTTACCGTGGATTGCTGTAAGAGGTCGACGATATTTTTGTTAGAATTGAAACATTGTTCGGTCCTTTATATTAAAAGGTATTACCCCATAAAAATGTACATATATGCCTGCGTTAGTGGTATGCATTAGAGTAGCGCTGCTTTCGCGTGTCATAATGATCTCATGCTAGTCAGCGCATCCTGAGCAACTTTTCAGCGTGCTCATGCAACCGTGCGCACAGTTTACAGGTGGCTAAGATTCTGGAGCGAAAGAGTTTTGCTACCTACACTTCGTCTCAGAAATGACGCGCGATGCTACTCGGCGCGGCCACGCATATGCGTAGTGACGTTTTCGATGACTTGGCTTGTCTCGTGCATCGAGAGAGTAACGACACCGGGACAAGCCACCCATCACACAGGCGCAGGCAACCTTGGATGCATGCGCACAACGCGGTACAAATGCAGAGGTGTAAAATGCCGCATCATCTCATTGTAACAGCTTGTTATTTTCAAAAATAGCTGAAAAGCTATAAATAAAGGTGGTTAGGCATAGTTACAGGAACTCCTGCGAAAGCAGAACAGTGCTAGCTTTCACAAATCGCGAGAAGGGCTGGCGGCATCGCTATCAATTCTCAGCGTTGCTGGAGGAAAGGTACGTCCGTGTTTAGAGCCTTTAAGATCGAAAAATACTGCTTGTAAAATAACTGCTTGCTTTTGGGATTAACTACTGCAGCTACAAACACTGCGAAGGGTTATCTTTGTGTCGCGCCGTAAGAAAATGGGTCGAGAAAAATCAGTTCTCGGTCCCTTTAAGAAATATTTCTTACTTTCAAATTCGAGCGTGTGTTCCTCATATTAGGCTGGATTTTGATACTATAGAACGCTGCGGAAAGAATATTGTTTGCGGGCTTGTCTTTCTAACGACTGTAACATAACTGCGACAAAAAATTCAGGCCAATCTCACGCCCTTTGGGAATCGATTTCACGCGAAGCAATCAACGAGGAGCTATGCCACGTGCCACGTCTTGCAATTAGAATCGGCGTGTTTCTGTAAATTAATAATAATATCTGGGGTTTAACGTCCCAAAACCACCATATGATTATGAGAGACGCCGTAGTGGAGGGCTCCGGAAATTTCGACCACCTGGGGTTTTTTAACGTGCACCTAAATCTAAGTACACGGGCCTCAAACATTTTCGCCTCCATCGAAAATGCAGCCGCCGCGGCCGGGATTCGATCCCGCGACCTTCGGGGTGTTTCTGTAAATTGTGTAGTTGTGTGCACATGGTGCGCTGACCATCTGGACCGCGTATTTGCTTGGTGAGACTCATTGCAGCGCGTTCGTTTGCTAGAATAAAACCATTAAAATCGCCAACTATATCAAACGACACCCCCTTCAGTTGCTTAACCCATGCAATGTGTACTATAAAATTACCCGCCGTGGTAGCTGATCACATCAGGTGTCGCACTGCTAACCTCGAGGGCACGAATTGGATTCCCGGCCACGGTGGTAACAGTTAGATGAGGACGATACTGAAACATTCGGGTTGAGCGATCGCTTGTGGGCACGTAATGGACAGGCACGCATGTACTTAGACTCACAGTGCTTTCTTCCCTGTTATTTTTTTCTTTTAATCCTTTCATCCCTTCCGCCCAGTTTAGGGTAGCAAACCGGACGCACGTCTGGTTGACCTCCCTGCCTTTCGCGCCTTTCCTTCTTACTCCTCCTCCGGTGTGCTTAAATTTAAGCGCGCCTAAACAACCGCAGGTGGTCGAAATTAAGCCGAAACCCACCCTATGGCATGGCTTATAATCCTACCCCACTTGTTGCTCCTAAAGCCTCAGCAGGTATAATTGTGTCATGGAACATTATCTGTCTAGTTTCTCTGTTCTTGGCTTTCACCTATGGCGCATACCAGTAATCGTAGAATGCAGGTATGCGCCACGCGTGACGGGGGGAAAATGTTTCATGACGTACGCGGCGCGCATGTCAGGTTATTGATTCCATGACCGACCAGTCATATTCCTCATACACACATGTCCTCTTACGCAAATTTTGGCACAGAATAAGTAAAGGAGGCGGCGAGGAGAGCACCCAGATGTACGAGGGTGGGCTATCCAGATCACACTTCTACGACCAAGATGTTAGACGGCTATATAGAAGGATATAAAAGGGTCAAAGTGCCTTTCGTTCGCTAAGAAATGCTTCAGATTTAATAGCCTTTAGTAAAGCTGTCATTACCTACATTGCCGTTTTTGTCTGACTGTTACCGCTCTGCCAACACATGCCCGTATGAAGGACATCTTCGTTGCTTCGGGTTTATAATCATGGTTCTCAGGGAAGCGCGGCCAATGACAGAATATAGAAAAGCAAACTGCCTCGTCTGCATCAATATACGTACTAAGGAGAGAAAGAATACCAGCACAGGTTAATATTTACATACGCCTATAATTATTTTCCAGCGGAGCTGTTAAGCATTTCGTTATACCGCGTGGTGTGACCTGAAGACTATCATCATCATGAACCCGCACGCGCCCTCTTCGTCCACTTCTTCGCTCCTAGAACACGTGCGCCGATATGTCCGGCGAGGGATGTGATAATTCTGGAGGAGGAGGAGGAGGAGAGGTTGAGGAAAGGAAAAGGCGCAACTTCTGCAACCCTAATTGGGAGCACGGCTCAGCGCCTTGGTAATTCTGATGGGCGAGAGAACGAGTACAGAGAGAGAGAGAGAGAGAGAGAGATAAAGAAATAGAACTAAAGATAAAAGGATAGAAGGCGCATATTGTCACGTTCTTGTGACAGTGACGAAGGCGGCAGTCAGACTGCTAAAGACAAAACTCTTTATTGCGAACTTGTGCCAAGAAATAGAAGTATAACACTCAAAGTGCAGCGATAACGGCAAGCACAATTGCCGGTCGTCGATAAATTGATCGTCAACGGAACACGCTGCCGTTTATGTATGAGTGATGGAACGTTCCAGCGTTGCCGCCGGTGCCCGCGATAGTTCCAGGATAAACTCGATCACGCGCGTCGTGCGCGCAATCTTATTAGAACACACTAAAATTATCGCGAAGTTTAGCAAACATTGCGACGCGTCCTGCGCCGAGCTGGGATGGCAGTTTCTGTGGGTAAAGGCCGATCGCATAAAAATGAAGTAAGCGTGTGTGGAAATATAGAAAATTTCATCGAAGCGCCATTGTGGGATGCAGCCTGAAGAATGTTTGAATACGCGCATAATTATTCCATTCTTACAAAACAGCGCGTTTCGGCAATCACCGCGTTACAGCACACGAAGTTTTAACTATTTTTCCTACAAAAAAAAAATCAAACGAGAACTTAACGTGTATGATGGACTGGCAAGCTGAGTAACACTTTTAATCGAAGTTATTGTTCAGGATGCAGCAACATGACGAAATGGATGTTTAAATAAACAGGACTCGGTATACAATCGCTCCTGTATATAACCGGTATCCAAACGAGAGGCCACGGCAGTAATCGAACCCATGACTTCAAGCTGAGCAGGACAACACTTAATATGCACTAAACTACTTGCTTTGTTTGGAGAACTAAGTTACCTTATTCGCCGAAAAATTTCATAAAACTTCGACAAGAATTTGACCAATGGTCCCCTTGCAGCGGCCTTGAATAAAGAGAGTTTCGCAATAAAATTGTGCAGTCGTCCTGCCGGGGATATTGAAAGCGGTGCCAATTTTACTGCAGGTCCTACTCAGAGGGCCTATTTAGAGCCTATAAACACGCTTATTGGGGCATATTTTTTAAATTTTTGTTTCATTTCTTCTGGTGACCAGCACGGGCTCTCAGCAATATCGTAGAGCGAAACCTTCTAATGTATCGCTCCCACGTTCGGCAGCTTCACGCCATTGGCGCCTTTCGAAAACATTATTGATTTGCCTCAAGGCCTCATGCCAGCGAACCGCTGCGTGTGTGGTTGGCCTGGGTCGACGAGAAAGCACAAATAGGAAGAAGGGAAGAATAACGGTAACGATCCTTGTGCCTTCACTGAAGTAAACGGAAAAGGAAAGCTCTTTTTCTTTGTTAAATTGTGGCCGAAGCGACAAAAGGAAACGAATTTACGTAGATCGAGCCGCGTTCAAACTGTAACTACAATGTGGGCGCAGGCACGGATCATCAAGGTTACATTCAATCATATCAATTTGAGCTTCAGCAGGCATCAATTAAGTGCAAGGACCAGCGGAAGTGAGTTCGCCGATTGTGAAAAAAATGTGCGCTCTTTCTTTCACGTTTTGTAGGGAAGTAGGGGCATTTCCGGTTTATGTGAAAAAAAAAAAAATACTAAGGCACGCACGCGCGGCTGAAAGTAGCTTTCTGGCTGTTTTCTTTTTAAGCTTTATTTTTTTTTATCCTAACAGGAAGTCGGAAACCCCTAGCAACTGGCGTAACATTCGGCCTGTGTAAGCTTTGCTGCAGCTTCTTTGCTCTCATAGCTACGTCGCCATTTTGTTTTTTTCATGGTCTATGGATTCCGATGTTGAGCGACAAAGAAGGATAACAGGAAACCTTACATTGCTGAACGAAGCCTGAATTCCCATATCTCCTATCCCCGTCGCGTACAGGTTCATGAATAAAATAAACTTAATTTGAACGGAAAGCACGGCCGCGCACAATCGAGAAGTATTTTAAATATCACCATATTTAACATCCGTGACGTGCTGCATTGATTTGTTCAAATGTCGCGCGTTACTGGGCGCTATACTAGCCCTGATTTGCATCATGTCGGTCGTCAGAGAGAGCCAAATAAAATGTTAGTATAAAGAATGTTGCATTTTTTGTTCCTGTTCATTTGTATTTACTCAAATCGGTGACGACTAGCCCTTAGCGGGCGCGCCTGTCACACTCATACGGTTGTTGTTGTGGTCCCGTCTGGTATTGATGAAAATGCGGGTATCAATATGTACGACTTCCGTATTGCTCACCGCATATGATTTCAGCTATCTTGCAGCGTTTTTCACACTTAACGTTCTGATGGGCACAATATCCTGCTAAATTTAATCCGTCATGTGAATACGGACAATATGCACGTTCATTCTTCGACATTAATGTTTTTCCGGCAACAACAATCCATTTTGCCTAAACATCATATGTGTGAAACGTAAAGATGAGTTATGCTTACAAAGCATGTTATTTTTATTAACGTGTGTCACGGGCTTTAATACCGGACCGCGTATGACCACATATTAACCGTTTTATTCGGATTCTCTATACGCAGGCGCATACGATAAAAGCATGACGCGTAATGCACTATATACGGTAGTTCTATGTAACGCATACAGTCTACTTAAATATCTCTATGAATGTTAGTGCAATGTATCTCATAAGGGGTAGCTAAAAATACCGTTGCCTTCTCGCATGTACACCATTACCGCACGTGGCAGTCAATATAAATACCAATGGCTTTCCTCGATTTCGTTTCAAGTTACGTCCCTTTTTCTCCGCACGTCTGTATATATGTACGGCATTTATGTACAGCCACGAGCAAACTTGTAGAGACTATGGCACCAGTAAAACAAGAAATTCCTTCAAGCGCCGCTCCACGGTGTACAATTGTTTCAATGCAACGCATTGGCCGAACAGGCGCACTTAGGACGAATGGCATGTTCGGTATCAGCGTTACATAGCATTCTTGGTAGGAAAATGGCCAGCGCCGAGTTTTCAAGAAAGGAAAACGCAAGCAAGCGGGATGACGATTATTGTTGCGGGTCAAAAAGACGCCCTTTTGACTCGATCTTTTCTGTGAGTGCACCGTGTATGTAAATATCTTGGTAACAGTAGTGGTGCGTGCAGCGTACAGCTCAGCTTATTATTTGAGAACCAGATTATAAAATAGGACTGTCACAGTTTTATTTCAGTAGCAGCCTTTAAAATACAGCTCACACTTTTTCTGCAGGTACAGCCATGACGAGGCAAAAAAGAGGCTCCTGGTTTCGCGTGAACTAAAGGGATCACAATCCGCAACGAAAATCGTACATCGAATCGTCTACGCTGTGACACCTAATGCAAAATAAGGTAGGTGATATAAGCGCTGTAACATACTTTTTATGAAATTTCGTGTTTATATGCTCCGGTATAATGAGGGACATTTGCATTCTGGAGGAAATGATGGAAAACGAGGGTTACAGAAACAGTTGCAATGTAATGGTGGTCGGGCTGTATTGGGCACCATAGAGTTTCCTAAAATTACCTTGAGGGGACTCTGGCACTGCGATCGTTCAGCCACCATGGGAATGATGTGTAGTTCACGGATTTGCCTAATCTTCGTGCTTACGGCTTCAAACGCACTTGTGGCTTTGTTTATTGCTGTGGTTTGGCGTTCGTTTCGTATGAAAGAATAAACCATTGTGAACTTCGTGACGAGACTTGTATTGGTGAGCCTAAAATAATTAAATTGGTAACGTGGAACTGCTGACTTTTGCTGAACTTCGTTTTACGACAAAGCGGATGCAGGCAACGCGGAGCCAAACGGAGCCGAAAGGACGAAGTTTAGACAAATCCGTGTACTACCCATGATTCCCATGCTGGCTGAAGCACCATGCGTTGCAGCTCCCATAGACCCTAGCGCCAGAGTTCGCTCTAGTATGTATTGTAGGAAACTCTATGTTCAGCACAACTAGACCGTTGCCAAATATTGACCTGATCAGAGCGGTTTGTAAACGCTCAGCTTCAAAGCTTCCAATACCAGGGTTTCCACTGCGTTGTAGATGCATTGTTCGTGAGCAGGAACAAAATTTACGGCGCGAGTTGTAAGCACTGTAACCGAAGGTTATGACCGGGAAACATGTTACAGTTGCGGTCGATTCCCAAACTTCCTTTCCAAAACTTGCATCCTGTATTCAATCGCGTCTATGATTATATTAGGTGCTGTGCTGCAAAAGCACTTATTCCGACCTCTTTTATGCAAAGCATCGGTCACTGAGCCTGAACTTGTGGACGCGGCTCAAAGGTCTCGCCTTGACTGCAACGTTTGTTGGTGACCATGTATCTTGGAAAAGTGTGATTCTGGTGTCGATAAACCGCATGGTATCATGCCTAAACGAAAGAGGGGAATTTAAGGGCTCGTTTTTCTTCGTTAGTCAAATCCTTAATGAAAACAAACAGACAAGAAAGCCAAGGAAGGTATAGGGGACGGTATTTGTGGGCTTTTAACTGTATTATAATGATTATGATATAAATCATAGCTACATAAGTTATATCATAATTTGTACAATGCAGTTAAAATACTAATAATTACCTCCCCTATACCTTCTTAGCTTCATTTTGTGTTGGTTTTCGTTAAGGTACCACGCCTGCGTTTTATGTAAAATTCTCCGCCTAGCTCGTTACTCTTGCGAACACAAAAATATTGCCTCATGATTTCGTTGCTCGATCTAGGCTTTGAGTTCACCTTATGTATTCGCCTGTCTACTTCTTTCAATTTTTTATTGTGAAGCTCATGGTTTAGATAAAGCAGTAAGGATTTCCTAGGATAGCTCACAGACGTATACTTGTTCGATAAGCGCTCAACAAACTTTACCATGAAAGTATAGGCAGGAGCAATCTTCGTGACCACCTCTTTTTTTTGTGTGTGTCTTTCTCAGTTGATGGCGTTCCACGAATTCCGTGACCTACAGCTTCGCGAAGATGACTTCACAACGGCCAACCCTAGCCACGTCGGAGACTCGGCCGAGGCATATACGAGTCCTGCTGCGGCTGTGCACCCCACAGTTGCGGACGCCACTCACAACGTTTCCATGTCTTCAGAGATTCTCTGCTACATGTCGGCGCTCACCGACATTTCGCAAGGTGAGATTTTTCTGGATCTTAATATTGTAATGTACTCCCATGGGGAAAGGCTCCACGACTAAAAACTCCCTTCTCGAGGTCGTAATAATGCCGCCCCATTCAGTTGAGTGCACTTTTGCATTGATTATTCCTTTACGACACCTCCTATTCGTTGTATATTGTAGTTACTTTTAACGCGACAGCGTTAAAGACGACTGAAAATAGCGCTAAGAAACGGGGACACAAGAAGAGGACACACGTCACAGGCGCTCAACTTCCAACATAATGTTTATTACCACCGCACGCTCGCCTATATTACCAAAAGAATAACATCACATGACATGAATGATGCGCACAAAAATTAATTTCGTAGAAAATAAAATTCGTTATCACTGAGCGTAAGCGAGGGAGTGCTGACGCACTTAGACCGCAGTGAAGCGATAGCCTCAGCCTCAGCCGACGCCTGTGTCGTGTGTCCTCTTCTTGTGTCCCCGTTTCTTAGCGCTATTTTCAGTCGTCACAATGCACCAACAAGGCCAAATTTCGACAGTGCTGAGCGTTAAAGAGCTCGTTTCGCAGAAATTCTGATGTCGGCCTCGTTGATTGTGAGCAAAACATCGTCATCTTGTCAGTGACCGAAAAATCGAGAAAGATGAAAATTAAATAAACAATAAAGATGTCAGGTTCGAGAGAGACTCGAACCCAAGCCGTCTGCGTGACAAGCAGGTGTTCTACAACAGATCTCCGCGATTGCTCCAAACGGCTTCGAAGAAAAAGAAAACTATATCAATGCCATGCAGTGGAAGGAGTCTCCTTCACGGATGCAGTATTGCGTGACAGCAGCGTAGAATCGCGCCAGGTGTCAAAACATGTCAATTGCGCAACGAGTGGGTGTTTAAAAGGCTCACACTCTACGAAAAAAATTATTTGGGGAGTATTTCTGCCACACAACTATAATCGTTATCTGGCTTGCTCGATTTAAACCGGCTATCGCCGCTTTGCTATCAAGAACTCTATGTCACTCTGATAGCGCGCACTATGTTCGTGACCGGGAAGTGCCGGGACCGCGCTGATAACGCAAGGAAAGCGCGCGAGATAGATGACGATAATAGTTGTGTGGCAGAAATACTCCCCAAGCACTCGATTTCTTCTTAGAGTACACCCATTACATAGCGCTTACCGTAAAATGCCGAGCAAGCGCACGCCCCCCCCCCCCTATGGTGAAGGATATTCCAGGTTTGGAGGAGGGGGGGGGGGCGCTTGCTCGGTCCCGGACCGAAATTCAAGATGGCGGCGGGAGAGCCGCTAAATATAAAAAAATGCCCATCCATGTTTCTAATAAAATGCCTTATTTATTTACTGTTTTTATTCTCCCTCGTCACTGTCAAACCACTGAAGCGGTGACCGGTTTGACTAATATCGACCAGCCACATGACAACGGAATTTCGTAAACAACATTAGATACGCATTCAGTGTATTCATTCTTGTGGTTCTTTTTACACAAGCGACGCTCGTCTTGAAAAAAAAAATGTCGCAGGGAGGAGGGGGGGAGGCGCTTGCTTTGCCACTGGCGCTTATTTCAGATCTACGGAAAACGGGAGGGGGGCGCTTGCTCGGCATTTTACGGTAGGCATATGTAATCATCATCAGCTGCAAAAGTATCAAAAGCGTGAGCTGCGTAGGTTCGCGTGTTGCCTTACGGACGCGTAGTGGGCCCTTCGCTGATTTGCAAAAAGAATAATTATGACGTAGTGGGCACTTAAGAACTTTACTTACAGTAGGCACTCCGTGATTTGCTTCCTCTGACTATGCAACATACCTCTCCCGAAATTGTGTATCATGATATTTTCCCGAACCACGCGAAATTGTTACCTTCCGGCATCTTAAATTGGTTGTTGCAAGAACATCTAAAAACTCTCCCAACGAATTTTTTTATTGCAACGGATGCATCACAGCCTGAGAAAAGATTTGGTATCGAAATATTTTGCCCTGAACTTGATTGGTCTGTTTCATTGCGATTGCCTGATTTTATTGCCGTCTTCCTTGCTGAATTTATGGCAATAATTCTAGCTTTACGCAAGTTACGTACTTCAATTCCAGTAGCGGCAGTAATTACCGATTCATTGTCTGTGTGCTCTTCGCTTTCCACATCCGGTGACACGACTATAACGAAGCTCTTTAAAATACTGGTCCCCGCGCATCTTCAATGTATTCATTTAATATGGGTACCTGGCCACAAGGGCTTGTGTTACAATGAAACGGCGGATGCTCTTGTAAAGGCGTCGCTGACCGCACCGATAATTCCTGTATTCCCGCCAACAGCTCACATCACCACGCGCGCGTTTCCGCACACTTACAATCAGAAAAAGCTTATTAGACTCGGCATTGACAGCTTCTCCAGAGTACAAGCACCTCCTATTCTCTTGGCACAGCGAGTTATCTAATTCAAGGATGACGGAAGTTGCCATAACAAGAATTCTTCGCCGCGTTACTTCCCTCAATGTTTACTTCCATCGATCAGGTTTAGCGAACTCCTCTTTGCGCCTCTTCTGTAATCACGAAGAAACGGTTGGTCATTTTTTCATATCATGTCACTGGTTCAAAACATCCAGGAAAAGAATACTAGCACCACCTCTTCGAAAGGTGGGCCTGGAATTATCAGAACCCATTCTTCTTTCTTTCGGGGCCACTCATGGGGTACACAGCCACAGGGATGTTTTCCTTGCTGTCCAGGAATATCTCACTGCTAATAAAAGAATCCCTTGCTAAATTCCATCGGTACTAAATATTCCATTACTCAATATTGGCACTTCAATTCAATAATTAAAAACAAATAGCGTACCAAGGAGTTACACCATGCAGAAAATACAGGAAGAATTCACTAACTACTCGGCCGATCCCTTCCAATGGGTATGTGCCACGAGGAGAGGACGACAACAACAACAACACTCTACGATACCTTAAGATAATATTAGCAAAATTCACCCTCTACTCGGCCAATCCCCTGCATTGGGTATGAGCCATACACGGAGGACAACAACAACAACAACAACGATAGTTTGAAACGGCCAATGTTACGCGCACAGACGTTCGTTTTCTTGAGGCACGGTTGAGACATGCACCAAGAACCGAAGCCAGGCTAGCAATTGAGAAGTCGATGCGCACGGCGCCCGATTACGCTATCGCGTTATACTCTTGAAGGCGAAGCTCAGGCGTCTTCCAAGTTTTTTTGCCACCTATATGGCGGTCGTTATTATAATTGTCATCGGATCAGCGATAACAGCCTTTAGTGGCAGTTAATGCTCTCGCATGAATTTCTCTCATTCATTTTAGATGAGTTGCATGCGCGTTTCTCAAATTATTTTCTCTTCATTATGCCTAGAATTTTTTTAGGTTCGATCTGACTCACGGAATTCCCCTTTTCTCATAGGCTTTCGGCATTCGTGTCACTAGAGCTGACACCGATTAATTGCAGAAACTGGTGCTGAATGATTTGTTTATGTTTGCCGCAGGCGATACCCGGTATTCGCCCACTTCTTGCCCCGTCGTGTGGGACGGCCTCACGTGTTGGCCCCAGACGCCAGCTTCCTCTCTGGCGGTGGTGCCGTGCTTCGCGTCGCTCAATGGACTTGACTACGACACCACGCGTGAGTATTGCATTTAAGTACACAGCTTATACTGCGCTGCTGTTGCTGTTTTCAGAATCCATGGCGTCGGTACCAGCAGCTGGCAACATTTTTGTTTCATTTGCCCAAAGCAACAACTTTTGACAGAAATTACAGTGTTCTAGATGAAACGGGTTATTTACATAGACTATGCCATAAAAGATATTTTTGCTGCCTTAAATATCTGGTTTTATAGTGCTCTGTCGCTGCGCAGCATAGTCCTAGTGTAGTGGAATCTCTTTCGTACTACTATACCCGAATAATAGATGGGAATTGGAATTAGTGGGAGAACTTATTTCTTTTTGGTGCACTGTCCGTTGAGTTTCTTTAAAAATAAAAGCGGTTGTCGTGAACGTGCGAATGGGGAAGTGCATGGGTGGGGTTCATGTGACTTCGACTGCTTCGGGTAACTGGAGAGGGGAGGCGGGGGGGGGGGGGGGGGAGGCACGCGGCTAATACTGCGAGGCTATATTGTTCTGCCGTAAATCAACAGGTTCGCTTTTGTTACCGGGAGTCTGTGCGACAATGTTTTGGCGCTGGTTGTGAGTATGATGTGCGAACAGCGGCACGAACGAACACAGCAATGACTACAACACGAGGAGCACGCCTGTATAGTGGAGTAATCACGTCGGCATGTCTATGTTACAGTGTCACTTTTGCCAATGACACTGCACATTTCAACATGCGAGCATGTGGAAGTGAGCGAGCATGCGGAAATGATAGAGCACGCCAGCATGGCGCGACCCTGATTGGTCGTACCGCTACACACTGCGGAGATATTAGGGACGGGCGGAAAGGGGCGGGATGACGGCAATGATTTGTGAAAGAAAAGGCTAGGGTGTGGAACACACTGAGGGAAACGTTTAACTGAGCCTGATAAAACGAAACCAGTAAGCGATGTGACAAAACTTAACGCGTTCTTCGGCTGTTGTACAAAATACGCACGTAAACTACCCAGCCTCGCTTCAATTGCGGGTGGACGTGCATAAAGCCTATGCTCACTGTCTCTCTCCAAACTACAGAAAGGAACATGGAATCTGCTATAAGCCGAGAAGTTTGAGCTGTTTACCGTGCCGTATGTCTTTACTACTTGTTACACATAACTCCAAACGCGTTATTTGAAAGTTGAAGTCGTATGAAAGGTTGATGCTCAAGACTTTCATTGATACTTAATATGTTATATTAACCTGATTTTACATCCAGTAAAAAAGAACGCTTTCAAGGTGTTCACTAATGCCCATTCATATTCCGCTAACAACATGACAAAAAAATTAGGAGCCATTCCACTGTGTAGAGGTGGGTGACCGGCGAAGCTGTTTAACACTCAACACAGCGATCACCCAACTAAATCCGAAATTTCTATCCAGAAAGTACCTTTTAAATTAAGCGTGTGATCCTTCCTTTAAATCTTTTCATTTGAGCAGCTGCGTCTTTTTGCCGTGAAATGCGTGGTCTCGCCTTTTGGGTGGCACATACTTCGGTGTCTGCCACCCGTGTGTTCCTCTTAATGAACCAGTGGAGAGTAGTGAAGCTTGCCCAGTTTCGGTGGCACATAGCCGCTAGTAGTTTTGTGCTAACACCGCGCACGTTCAGCTAGCTATAGATTGCTTCGCCGTAAAAATTCCCAGTAAACGAAGTTCACAGGCCTCAGCTCTCAAAAGTTGCCGCGCTAAAGAGATCACATCTGACGCGAACAAATGAACACAGACGCAATACCTCTGAGCTCCTGTAAGGATTAAACGCGTCTGTGTAGCGACCGTTACTTGCCATTTTACACGGCCGCCGCGCCTGTATTCAGGAGAGGAGGTTTTATTAGGCCATTCATCACCATGCAGGCTTTATGCGGCGCAGTACGACAGCGCCGGGCATAAATGAACGCGAAAGTGAGACAAATGGTGCAGATAGCCATCGCACTATATCTCTCGGTCGAGGTTACGTTTGTGCGATTGTTCTTGTGCCCTGGTGACAAAGACGCGCCGTTTCGCTTACAAGTGCGCCGCTTGTAAACACGCTTGTATCGAGCAAATCTGCGGTGCCCGTTGCAATATTTCTGAGCGACTCATAACCGCGGGCATTTCGGTGGCCTATTTTCCGGTAATGCTTGCGTATCAGCTTACGCGCAAAGACACCGGTTTCACAAACATTTAGTCAGCGTGACAGAAAGTGCTTACTGAACGTGATCGCACTTTTCTCGTACTGAAGCAGAACTCACACTCAGATATTACTTGTTCTAGACGCGGGGAGTTTGTTTATTACAGGGAGATGAAGGAGATAACTTTAGTTATCTTGTTCAATCTGGACCTTTTAATGAACAAGTTAAACAGTGAACAGTGATGGCTCAAAACCACTTGACAAGTTATAAATCTTGTCCATTCTATTGTTATGGGCATTCGCAAATAGTGTTTGGTGCGGACAAGTCATCAATTCCATTTTTTACGGAATAGACGCGACCGCAAGAACCGCAGCGTCATCTTTATTACAGTTTCTCAACATTTATATTATCATGCTTAGTGAAACACCAAAGCTGTACCAGGGATATGCGCAGCCACAAGACCATACTAACCACTATTGCGACACTCAAAAACATGTTCAATGTTTTTAGCACATTTTTTTATTAGACATCGACAAGCTGCCGCAGTGTGGAAAGTTTTGCCCGCTTCTCAAAATCTGTTCTTGACTGCGTTTGTGGGCATGCCCATCTAAACAATAACAAAGTAGTTTCCTCTATAAAGGGTTAATTTGCTTTTTAGGCCTTTCTGAAACAGGCTCTTTTTCTTCAACACACTACTGCTTGACAACGTAGAGACTGCGATTTGGCACATCTTGAAAAAGGCGCAGAGGCGTTGACGTGAATTGCATCGAGTAGTACGTCCACTGTGTTTTTGTTCCTCTTCAGTGTGTGTTTTTCTTGTAGTTTTGAATTTTTCGTTCATTTCGCAGAATAGTGTCGATATATATGCTTCATATCTAGTGGATATCTGTTGGCATTTACAAGACCCCATTCCCGGTTATCCTAAGGCACTGGACGATCCTACTGAATCTTAATTCCTGTGCCATCAAAGGGAAAAGCAATTAACTGACACTGCAAATCAGTCACTGCGTCCTTTCGCTGCACTCTTTTGTATATGTGCCCCACAAAAGTGAGCGACCTCGACTCAATGGAAATACAGGGCGATACCACAAATCTACCTCCGACGTCCGTGTGCACAAGGCAGGAACACTAGTCCCGGTCACCCAGAAAGTGGTCGGTGGCCTGGAGGCCTGTACAGCGTCTGCCTGTGCAACGAGCCACGAAAGGCGAGCTACAGCACAGTCGAGCAGGCCGCTTGTTTATGGTCTCCGCGAATGGCCCGCACTCACGCACACGCATAGATTGAGAACCTTCAGTGTGTGCGCTCATAAACAAAGACACGCGTTGAAGATCAACATATAATAGCGCTGTAGATCACAGCTTTTTCTTTTGAACCCTATGAGCTCGTATAAAGGTACACGCACGAGTCGTGCTGTCACATGCTCTTATCGGCATTGCCGGAAATCGCGGCCAGGGCCGCGTTTGGGAGGTCGTGTCCCTGAACGCCAGTGTAGTTGGCGGCGGGCAGTGATATTCCGGCCATGCCCGCGTGCAGAGAAAAGGAATTGCGTGCAAAACGCGCGGGCATTATTTACCGCATGTCCCGTAACCATCGTTGATCTATTGCAGAGAGTGAGATCAGCAATTATCCCGTCGTATAAGAGCGCCGGTAGCAATGGGGGCCCCGCTGACTCAGCCTCATCTCGTAGAATGGTTTATTAAGCACAGCGCCTTTATGGCGCTGTTAGCTTTCAGCGATACCGTAACAATGCGTGAATTAGAGACACGGGCATGTGAGTGTAGACGACTGAACTTCCTTTATTTGTAGGCCTTTGAACCACGGGAAAGCTTTTCAGCGTGCCAAGTTGCAATGAATGAGTGTGATAAATATCTTTATGTATCATACTGACGTAAAGCACAGAATGAACGTTTCAAAGAATTTACACAAGCGCACACTAACTGGAGCACATGCATAACCCATGAATTCATTTCAACGACATGCCGCATCTTCACTATTTTGTACATTGGCAGCTCTTGAGCTTCTTTTTATTTTTTTTTTTGCAATCGAAAAGCCGTTCCCACGCACCAGGGATCTATTTCTATGAATGCACCTCGTGGAGTCCGCACCAAAAAGCAACGGAAGTTCCCATGCAGCGGTACTAATAAAAACCACCAAGCGCAGTAGAATATATGTTAACCCAACTCTAAATGACCTCCCTATCCGGAACTTTGCGATCATTTGTATAGTACTTGAAAACAATTAAATAAACAAGATAATTACATTTCTAAAAATGAATTCAGGAAATTACCTACTGCGGTATTATCGAATTGTGAGATTAAGCGCAAGCGTTATTAAGAATTGTCCTACTTAACGAAAACCTGGCAAATGATGGCATAATTAGCCATCCATAATCCATAATTAGCCATCATTTAGGCATCAATATCAGACATTAGCGATCATTTAGCCACCGTTAACCAACTCCAGCAACAGTCGCATTTTGACTAATATTTGAGCCCTATACTTCCCCACATTATTCATACTTACTGGAGCGTGAAATGACAAATAGAGTCGTCCGCGTCCTTTCTGTTTTGCTCTGTCTTCTTCACTGCATGCTGCACTTAAACATGCTGCCTTTACCTATTAACCCAACTTTCCATCTTCTTGCCACTTTACTCAGTGTAGGCGACATTAAGCAATACAAGCCTTCAGTTAGGCACTGCGGTCTGACAGTATCTAGTGCGAACACCTGGTGGAATTACCGGTCGTAGTGTGAGAGTAAATACAGTATACCAAGTACCTGTAGTCGTGAGTGATTTCGGTAAGCCTGAAGCACCCATCACTATCCACCGGTCTACACTAAGTCTAGGATCAGCCTAGTTGCTGTATAGGCGTGCCGCGCTGCGTACATGCGGACGGCCAACGACCAGGGGAAAGGGTGTAGCCGGAAAAGGCTCATGCTTTAATACCATCTAACAGTAATAGAGCGCTTTACAGCCACACAGACACATGGATGACGCCCCTATAACGACTATAACGTAGAAAACGGTGAGATGATTTGAATTCTGTATAAAATCACACGAAAAGTATGTCTGTAGGGTTGGTGTTATGACACAGCACAAAAGCACCACAATTCAGGGAACGAAAATTGCACGGTGAAGCGATAAATGGAATATTGGCTTTTTAAAATAACTCAAAGAGCTAGTTTTTCCGCACGGTAACGAACTTGACACTACTCGATTTGAGGGTCCTTGCTAACAGTAGAAATACTTCAAAGCGTAGAAAAATGCTTCCTTGATCTCATCATTTCTAAGATGACATTTAAAAGCAGAACCTACTTTACATTGCATGGTATTGTGTAGGAAAGAAGATGTATTTTTAAGGGCTCGTTTTAATTTGTTTAGACACAATATTAATGAGAACTAACAGACAATAATGCCAAGGAACTTTCCTTGGCAATATTGTCTGTTAGTTCTCATTAATATGGTATTGTGTAGGCTTATAAGGATTTCATTCAAGTGTCCCTGTATCGCATACCAGTCTGACGCTCCAATAGCACAGGTGGTGCTACTGTTGACAGCGCACCACACACACGTGAACTCTGCAAGGAACGAATTATGTCGATTCAACAAACAGATTAGAATCAATCGACCCGTTAAATATCCCTTTTTAACTGCATCCAACATACCGGAGGAAGTGCTTCACACCTGCTTGTTCATGTACCGCATCTTTCGTCATATATGCAGCGGATGAGTTTGCCCCGGACTGTCTGGGACGGATTATCGAAGATGCCCAAAAGGAGATCAGCAATTGGGGCTCTATAAATAAATGTATTCCTTACACTTATATTTATTTTCGTTTAATGCAACGTTTCGAGATGCTCACGTTCATTTACCGCACGGGTTACGTCATTATGCGAAGAAATCCCTGGAATGGCCATTGCTTGTGCGAACATATTCGCGGTCGTCTCAAAGGGATGTGCTAGGAAGGAACGGACAAGCATCAGTCTGTAATGCACAGGGCCAGCCAAAGGTCGAAAGAAATCAGCGAAACTACCGAACGCAGTTTTGTGAAAAATGTATTATTGTATTTTCTTTGAACGGGCTGACCGTCGAAAGCAGACAATACCGTTAAGCGAGTTCCTGAATTACGATAACAATCACAGTTTGGAGCACCCGTACTATAATGCGATGGTATGCTTGAGAAAATATCCTCTATGCGAAGACTACAACCTTCTTTTTACGCGTGACCTGTGGGTTGCCTCTCAGGTAGTCCAACGAAAGCATGCCACCTCGTTAAGCCGCTCCGGTAGAAACTTCTTCGTATCGGTGTTCACCGCTAGACGTCGCCCCATATCATTACTGCTTTGGTGAGTTACGGAAGCGAAAGAACTCCGCTGGCCTGGTTTTACGGGAGAATCAAGAATGCACACTCGTTTCGGTTGGAGTCGCACAGAAGGACCCAGACTCTTCTTTTATGTAGTGGTTACTTTTCTTCTCACGAAAGAAGAGTGCGATTGCAGAAAACCCAATTTGGTGCCCCTATTCTGATCTAAGCTTCTCGATGCCTGAGTGGTACCGCGTATCCCTCCATTGAGTGCGCAGTTTGGCGCTACGTCAGTGCAGAAGGGGCATGGGTGCTTGAAGTACCTAGAAATTAAGCGACTGCTATCTGAAAATTTTCTCCATAATACAATGACTATTTCTGGCAAATAATCAGTCACTGATTATCATTGTCAGAAAAAAGGGGCACGGAGCTGTCCGCTGTTTTAGATAGAAAAGACGTGTGACGAACTAACGGTGGAGCTCCTCAATCAATATCATTTCATTCCGCGTTAAACGAGGTACTGAATTCCAGCTCTCAATTCTCTTTCACAAGGCCAAGCTGTTTTTGCTGACAGTAGACGCTTCTTCCTGGAAATATCTTGGAATACGACTTTGCCCAAACCACACTAGTATTTCGAGTGAAAGCTGGTTGATATTATGTTCACAGGAACCGGTAAATGAAACGTATCACGAAAAATTGCATTGGCCAAAATTTCCGACACCCCTTGTTAGGGACCTCGCACTCCTTTATGGTCACGTGCCTGAGAATCGGGGCGAGTCAAGCCAAGCTAGGTACTTTCCTTAATGCGGGGTCTCCATTCACCACATTTGAAGGAACGTTGTCGTTCAATTGTAATGTTCGTGACGTTTCGCCGAGACCACTTTGAGACTCAAGCGCACGTTGTACGCCGATTCTGCCATTTCTTATCACCATCATCATTATCCACCGGATTCGAATGCGCAGTGTGGCATCGACTCTCTTCGCTCGCTCCCTGTGGTGGTTTCTCCGCGCTGCTGATGCAAAATTTGCGCATGTTCGGGTGTTTAGCACCTTGTTCGTGAGTTGCCGTGGGTAACGTGAAAATTTTGGCGAGTTGGGGATTCATGACGAGGCACAGTGCAGCTACCAAGACGAGGGCGATAAGAACAACGACGAACGAGGCGCTAGCTTAAACTTAACTTGTTTATTTTCTTCAGAAACTCGCATGCATAAGCGGCACAAAAGAAGACAGCAGCATGGAAAAAAGAGAAAACGACCTGATAAATCGCAACATATGAAGCCGAGCTAGTAACCGTTATCGACACGTGCTCTCTTAGGATAGTTCATCTCTTTCTTGGTGAGCGCTACTGATGCCACGCTTGCGCAGTGCTCAACCATGCGGTCAGTCGCGGCTGCCTCGATTATTTCCCGGGTAAGAGTGTCCGAACTTTGGGGGTGGCATCAATAGCACTCACCAAGAAAGAGTTAAACTATCTTAACAGAACACACGTTGATAACGGTTAATGACTCGGCCTAATATTTTGCTATTTATCATGTGGTTCTTTTGTTGTTGTTGTTGTTGACAAGGTGAAGGGTTCCAGTACTTTACAACGCGAGCACAAGTAGAAGAGAGACGCACGGGACAAAGTTGGACTTACAACTTAAGTTGATTAAAAGAAGGTATTCTCTTGAACACCGCCACGCATGCGTAAAGAACCAACAGCAGAATCATGCTAACATGCAATCTATTGCTGTTGCTATTTTGTTGTTTCCATGTTGCTTTCTTCTTTTGTGCCGGTTACATATGCGTACTTCTAAAGAAAATGAACTAGTTATAAGTCCTTGTTCGTCATTCTTATCGTCCTCGTCTTGCTAGTGGTGCCGTGGTTCATCATCGTTGCAAGTTTATTTAACTAGTTAAACTGAAATGTGAAGTTGCGAACTTTGGAAAAAGCACTAAAGCTTCCTTCTGCAGTCGTACTATTTATTTATTTATTTGATTTGTATACATACAAGCACAAGGACACAGAGAAAAGAGGGAGAGAGCAAGCTGGCAACTGCCACCTAGAGGGGCACAACGCCTGCCTGCTCTTTCGGAGACAGAGGAAAGGGAGTTAGGAGGAGAAAAAAGAGGAAAGGAGATAGGAAAGTGAAGAAAAAGATTGACGAAGACACAGCATTAAATATACGGCAATTGACTGCATCCACGTGACGCTAAATCAATAGGGCGTATTATCCTGTAGAGCATATAATGCTGAATTGTATGAATGAGACTGCACTGCATTCAGCTTTGTTTACCTCATAGTATAATAATGGTTGAGGTTCAACGTCCCGAAACCACGCTCTGACTACGAAGGACTCCGTATAGTGGATGGCTCCGGGAATTTCGACGCCTTGGGTTCTTTAATGTGCACCTAAATCTAAGTACGCGGGCCTCAAGACTTTTCGCCTCCATCGAAAATGCGGCCGCCCGAGACCTTCGGGTCAGCAGTCGAGCACCATAACCACTAGACCACCATGGCGGGTGTCTACCTCAAATTAAGAGGGCTTCGTTTGACGACAAAACATATAAAAAAAATGTTAACGCAAACTAACGCTTATTTGACTGCCTCGTACACCTTGCTCCTAGCGCTCGTGTCGGGTTTCGAATGATGTTTTAGGCGAACAAAAGGCAAGTTGATTGTATGGAGGTAGCGTAATTTGCTATGCATTTCCTAGATCGCATCAAATATATTTTCGCGCGGTATAGTAGAGTGCTTTCTTGTGTACTGAATTTAAATAGTCCCTGATGTTTGATTTCCTGGCGGCCGGAAAAAATCTTAGGCGGGCGGAAAAAATCGATCTCCGAGCGATCCGGCTCGCCGCCTCGTTTTCCGTCCGCTTTCGCCGCGTGGAGAGGAGGTTTCCTCCACTTTCCGCTCGTACGCTTTGAGCGCCCCGCCTTCGGTGTGAACGAGCCTTGATGGAACGCGGCTGGATTACGTCTTAGGGACATGACGCCACCTCACACCGTGAAGAGAAAGCTGCGAAAAATAAACAGAATTGTCATTTTAAAATTTATTTCTTGTTGGAACATTTAAAAAATGAAAGTAGCATGCATTAAGCGCTTAAAAAAGGCTCTCCTTTAGGACAGGCGACCATACCGTCGAGGACGGAGCAGCCCTATCATTAGGCAAGGCCGACATTTTGTTTGGACAGCAATGTAGCCTGCATCATATTTGTCTCCGATGCTGTCGAGGCCAAGCTGTCGATTTTTCAATCTACGTGACAATTCGAATGAGGCTTAAGATGGGCACTATCTGCTTAACTGTATATTTAGCCCTCTACACAGTGAGTGCTGGAACACGCCTTTTGTCTTTACTTTCCAGTTCACGGTACTAACAGTCGATGAGCTTTGCACAATCATGTTCACATGGTCCAGATATTATTACCTTTACCTATGTAATCTTCCCTCACACGACACTTTAGTGCTGGAGCGTGTGAAGGGAATTAAATAACCAATAAATATCTTTGTCTTGCATCAGAGTAAGTGCCAAAAGAATATTCAGCGTACGCTTTAGGCGTTTGCTTTGATATTATTCTAAACTCTCTTCCACCGTGTGCACCTATCTCGCGAATGCTTTGAAAGACGTTTATTATAAACAAACTATAATATAAAACATGCACAAAAAATTCCTTTAGCCCTCGGCCAGCAAAAACTGAGCCTCGTATTTCTAGTTCCCGCAAGTATTGAAACCGACAGCCTATGAAGCCATGCAAAGCAAAGGAGACATTATATGTGGTTTCTTACGTACTGTAACGATTGTCACTTAAGTTGAAAGAAATTAATTCAATTTAAGTGACAATCTTTACAGCACAGTTAAGAAACCACAGATAATGGCCGCTATTCTTTCCTTGGCTTAATTGGCTGTCGGTTTCATTATTTATGAATAATACAAAAGAAGAGCCCCTTGGACAATTCCCCTATTTTCGTAGTTTCCCCAAGAAAAGAAATGTTTGGTCTATAAATATTCGCAGTCGCGTTGCAGGAACAATTAAATGGACTAGACGTTAACTATCAAACTTTTCTGTTGCTTGCTGGCGATGCCTGTAGTGGCCAGTGCTGGCCGTTAACACGTTACAAGAACCGGCTTTGTCGTAACGCGTAACTTTTCTTTCCAGTTTAACAAAGTACTCGTTAAAGTTCCGAAACTGTAACAGAAGACGTGCTCATGTTAGCATATCTTGAACACGTGTAGGCTTCGTGTTAATTGTACTTGCTACGTTTTATTTACTGCCGGTCCCCTACTCTCTTTCAAATACTTCTAATGTTTGCAGCAACTGTGCTGGTTCAAAATGCAAGACAAAAGTGTTCTTTCCATGTGCGAAATTATGTTGTTCGAAACAGTGTCATTTAAAATTTTCTTGTTGGTTACAGCATTCGCCCTTTTATAATGTTTGTAGAAGCATGCCATGTCTTTCCGAACATGACATTCATTTCGAAGCTAATAACTAAATTAGTTGAACGCTCAGCTAAAAGCTTTTTTATACGTAGTTGCGTTGATGATACTTTCTCGATTCGTGCTTATTGCCACGTTAGTGAAATAACATCACATATTCCAATGACGTAGAATGCAGCAGACGCAACTCTACGGGCAGTAACTGTAGCCACTGACATAGCTATGGTCCTGAGCACCTTCTGCAAAGCTTTGTCTTGTAAGCAGCATTATCGATAAAAGCATTTTGGTTAGGCTAGAGCATGTATGCAAATTGATACCTTTATGAAATTGTTTTTGGGTTCCTGCAACCAAGACGCACAGTCAAATAATTCCGACAAACGAGCAACGAAAAGTGACCTTCCTTAACTTCGTTTGCTAGCGCTAACTGCTCACCCTAATTTACAGATAAAGTGGAGCAGCAACACGCTGCCTTTTCGCGACCGTTACGCGTCCCGTATATAATTGCATTTTCTCGGTAACGCCTACAGCACTGAAAGTGTCTAAACGATCACCTCCGAGAGTGACACGCTGAGCGTCACGACTGACGGCTTGCATCTTGATAATTTCCCCATCGCTAGTCAACTTTTCTTGTGAATACGAGTCGTCGTCTCATTTGCCTAAAGCAGACTGTAATATAATTAACCAGATTAGTTTGCAAGAAGAAACTTCGCTTATTGTATAGTGACCGCGGCTGGTGAACTTGGAAGCGTACTTACAAATGAAATTCATTCTTTTTAGTAAAGCCTTATGTTATGTCGCGCATCGATTGTTGCAATTTTGACTATTATAAATCGTCAGCTTTTACATATCTCTATAATTCGAACACATAGCGTTCGTCTTCGGCCTGTCAACATTCGAGCATATGGGCTTATCCTAGCGGCACTCAGCACGGATCATCCGTAACTTAAGTTACCTTGAAGGTAGCCAACCGTGTTTCAGTAATGATACGCCGCCTGAAATAACAGACGGGGCTGGTAGTGTGCGCTGATTGTAATAATAACGCGGGACTCTCATGCGTCCACGCCACGATATGAATATGAGGCAAGCCGTATGAGGCACACTTCTTTTTTGTGTGTGTATACATACGTACACGGGCCTCTACCATTTCGCATCCATCGAAATGCGACCAATGAGGCTGGCGTCCAAGCCACATCGTTCGGCTTAGCATCCAAGCATCGTAAATACTGTACCACCGAAGCAGCTTAGTGCGCACAGCCGTAGCTGGATTTCTGTCGGTAATACTGGAGTACAATTCTAAGGATGTTCCCACAATATTCATCACCATATTCATCACTGTGATGAATATGGTGAATAAAGAGTGTCGGACGCAATTTCGCAAACGTGTTCGCGTGAATAACTTCGTTTTTCAACGTGACTGTTCAATTATTCATGCCAGGCGAATTCTTAGACGTGACTAGCGTTCGTGGAGAGCAATATTGCTCCCTCGTGGTATTGTAGTGTTTCAGAAGTGCGCGACTGTTCAAATTTCGTCTATTCCACAATATGCGCACTTTATTTGCTTGTCTGGCGATTTTGCTAATACAAATGTTCAAACGCAACTGAACGACGGGGATATGTTCGCAATGCGCGTGAGGCTGCATGAATAATGTAGGAATTACAACACCGCATCATAATCGTCTCTCTATGTCGCTCGCTTCATTTAGCGGTAGTGATTATTCCTTTTCTTCTATTTTCTGCCATCGGCATTCTGAGGTCCTATCTAACATAACATCAAACTTTTAGGTGGGCGTTATCATTTTTCCTGATATTTATTGGGCTATCCAAATGTCGATGACGTGATTCCTGCATGATTCTTTAGAAGACCTAAGTATATATTGCAAGGCTATATGCCAGCAGCTCTTGGTTAGGAACCAAGCCACATTATTAGCAAGTCCAAGAATAACCTAATCCGTAATAAAGGTAACGTGAATCTGGGCGAAGCAAATGGTATAAGTAATCATAATGGGAGGAGGTGGCAGGTAATTCCTCTTGAGCTTTCTTTTTTGCAGAGTCTTATCTTGATGTACTGGTGAGAGCACGCGGAAGGAGAATGGATTAGTCGCCCTAAGGCAATCGGGAATGTTCTCAGTCAGCAAAATTCTAGGAATATAATGGTGCCACCACCGCCAGCAACGATACAGTTTTCTTATTTTATTTTTTTACACTCGCTGTATTCGTGCAAGTTTCGTGATATGCCCGTTAGTTAAATTTTATGAGCGGAATCACTATTCCATTCGCCAGAGAGCTGCTAAGTTCTACAGAATTTCGGTGATGCTGCAAGAAGCGAGCTTTCCTTTTAGTTGTCCCACATTTTACCCTCGACGTTGCGAACATCTCCTCTAAACATGTTCGTTGTAGATCCAGAAATATTTCCCCAGTGAGCTTTTTCCGAGACATCTGGAGCGTTTTTTTTAACACGTGCCTTGTCGCAATGATAGTTTTGTCATGAAAAATGAGCATTTCTCTGTCATTAAAAATACATGGAACAGTGGGCTGGGTGATCAACGATATTTATTTGCACTCGCGGTGTTCTGCACGCAATCCTCGATCAGCCCCATCCCTCATCTGAGTGAATTTTTATTCAGTTTGGGTCTCTTTCTTCAGCTTTCATCTTCTACTCCCTATTCAAAGCGCAGTCTTGCGAACCCGCTGCCCTCCCTGTTGTTGAGTTGTTTTTCACCCCTTTCGTATGTAGCGTTTCCTTTTCGCGTGAGCATCCTTGAGCTCTTTTATTATTTTTTTGCTTGATGTTTTTTTTTTACGGTTTGCTTATATACCTCAAAGTTCAACTATATCTTCCCGCCACCATCATCTTTCGGTCATAAGTTAATTGATATCTTCACCCACCTCCATTCCGTTCATGGAGCATTGGCGTTTTGGACTTTGTTTCTGATTTTTAAACTAGAGGAGAAACGGCTTCTTTTCGCAAACGGAGATAACAGCGACGGCTCGTCAAATCGTGCAGTAGTTCGTTAGCAAAGCCTGGTTCGCAAGATCTCACAAGGCTCACAAGATCTCGGGCTTAAAAGAAAAATGCGTCAGCCAAGCCTCCATCTCACTTTCCGACAAGGAAATCGCGTATCTGTGTGGCACAACACGTGTATATTGAGTGGACCGTGTTGTTGGTATGTATTTGCTGTCATGCGCATTGAGGTTTGCCAGGTATATAAGGTCGCGTCGCTCTGCTAATAAAATTTGTTGACAGTGTGCGCTCCGTGTGTGTCTTTTTGTGTTCCCCGTCTACTTCTTTCACGCGCAACAGTTTACGAGAATGACAAACCAACAAGCCCAAGTCGACACCCTTCTGGTTTCAAAATGCAGTGCGGATGATAGCGAATGACAATAGCTGACTAGCCTGGATATACTTTTTTTCTTTTTGGATGGTTGGGCTGAAGGAAAGGGTTTCACGATGGACGCATCAATAATCGCAACAAAGAAATGGTGCGTGTAATTAAGTTATTTGAAGAGGAAAGCGTAGGAGACTGTTGAATGATTTTATGGTCTTACGTTCACTCTCGCCAGTCTTGCCGCTTCTCGGTGTTAGAGGCGTTGATGCGCTATTTGGTGTACGCTGGCGCGATTTTATTAAGGCCGAGAGGGATAATGACTTTGACTTACGAAGCAAGTGCCGCTTTAAATACAGTTTGATGAACACGCGCTCTAAAGGCGAAGATACTGCGTTACTCGATAGATCACTTGTGATTACTGGGGCGTGACGTTATGGCTCTGTCTTGGATGCCGTGGACAATTTGCTCCTGATTGAATTTGTTTATGAAAAGCAGTAGCTTACACATATTGACGCGTGTATACATGTGAACGACGACGACGATGGAGGATTTTAACGAACACCATCTCGTGGGGCTGTGGATATTTGAAGACGATGAAGACGTTTCTCCTTGTCAGCTGATTTTCAACACGCTGTTTCGCTGTCGAAAGGTGTGCTTGTCTTTTCGTCGCGTTGCATCACTACAATATATAATAATTGTTGGGGTTTTACGATCCAAAACCACGATATGTATGTGGGTATCGTTATGGAGTGCTCCAGAAATTTGGACTACGCGAGGTTCTTTAACGCGCACACAAATATAAGCACACCAGCGTCAAGCATTTCGCCTCCATCGAAATGAAGCAGCCGCTGCCGGGATTCGATCCTGTGGCTTTCGGGTCAGCATCTGAAGAACCATAACCACTAGACCACCGCGTCCGGTAGTAGCTGCTGCACGTAGGTAACTCAGAGTTAGCACTTGATTATCATCGGATGCTGCCAATTCGTAAGCCGGACACATATACACCACTGTACCTTGCATTCAAATTCTGCTTCTTCTACTTGCGCCAGCGCCATCTGAAATACTATCGCGAAGGACTGGTGATAGAGTTTCGGTTGGTTTTTTAAAAAAACAACAACAAAGAACATGGCTCGAGAAATCTTGATCTATCATGCATGCCTGTAACAGAATATTCCGCCCTCGAAAACCTATTTTTCAGCGTATGTGATCATGGCATACGAAACTGTGCATACGGTGTGTAGTTCAAATATCAATTTCGGATGGCGTTTCGACGGCTGTTCCTCAGCATCGCTTTTTATGCGCATGCAAACATATCGTCTGGGTTTTTATTTTTATTTTCTAGAGGCGAAATAACGCCCAGCGTTCTCTACGGTTTGGTTCTGTTGATGCGTCGCACTGGCGCTGAATCTATAAGAAGCGGTGTCAAATTCGAGCGATATTCGACACCCCTCACAGTGACGCCACATCTGAGCAAACTTCGAAACTCTCTTATCGATTGTCGTTGTTGTTGTAGCGTTTGTTGTTATTGTTGCTGCTTTTCATATATTTGTGTATACATTCTGTTTCGAATTACAGAAAACGTCACGCGGCAGTGTTGGCAAAATGGATCGTGGGCGGCACGTTCCGACTATTCCAACTGTCGGCCCATTTTGGAAGGAGCCACGGCTGACACGCAAGTGAGCTCGCTTTTGACAGCCTACTTATATTAAGCTCTTTTTTTTTTATCTAAGTGTGGTATTTCCTAAAAGCTTTTTTTTCCCATAAAAATGAAAGCTTTTTTTTTTTCCTTAGCAAAAGCTTAGCGGCTTAACGTCACAAAAACAGTAATTAAAGGTAGATTAGTCCAAGCTTTCAAGTAAGAGGCATCACGTCCACTAGCCTGAATGAGAAGAAAAAAAAGTAAAATCAAAATAGCTATACAGTAATTCTAATACCGTGAACAGATACCAAAAGTACGCGGCAAAACAACGCCGATCAGTATAGTCAAGCATCCTAGCAAGAGCTAGTTGATGAACACCTTTTCGGCCTAATATTTGCCTGAAGCTCAATCTTCTCGAAATAAAAAAAAAATTGGTGAACAGCGACCTTTAAGATGTTGCGCATATTTCACCTTGTCGAGCCTCACGAAGCGGTGATTGCTACACGAAGTTGTAAAAACAAACGCTCGTTGGTCGTGCTGCTGCGAGCTATGAACAAAAGTCTCGACCTTGGCGCTGCATGCGTTCTGCCACGCTGCATGCGATCTGCCACGCAAGTAATTTAGGGCAAACCGCCCTCACCTAGCCAGTTCCAGCACGCCCACAGCTTTGCGTAAGATCCCCCTGGAACACTTTCATCCGCGTGTGAAGGTTGTAGGTTTGAGCGCGCAGAGAGATGAGCGCTGCCAATTACGCACGAAATAGTGTCACTGAAGCCAAGATCGTGCGCTGAAAGAGCAACACCATCTTTTCTTGATTACTCATCTGTATAGCATTAGCTGAAACGCTGGTCCCTCTTCCTCGAGATGAAACCTGTTGGGGACCTTGAATATTTCACTTAGTAGAGGTGGCTCACGACACCAACTGGGTTGAAGGTCAGCTCAACGCTCGATAGAGTGAGACAGAAAGCGCCGCATTTGGGCATTCTCTTAGAGGATGTAAATAGCATTTATCGGTGTCATACGGACGCACAATCATTTTTCACCTTCTGTTTTTCTTATTTTCTTTAGGTCGACGAGACGTTGCTATACTACATCGGCTACGGCCTGTCACTCTGCGCACTTACCCTAGCCCTGTGGATATTCTTCTACTTCAAGTAAGGATTGAAACTACAGATGTGTTTCTTTCTTGTGATTTTCAAAGTAATATTGATTTTAACGCCATAGCGCTAAAGAGCTCGTTTCGCGGAAATTCCGGTGCCGGAGTCAGCGTCGGTGCTTGTTAGCGAAAAATCAGCGTTTTTTGTGAGCGAAAATTCGAGGTAGTTCCAAATACAGAAATAATAAAAAACTTTGGATCGTGTGGGACGTGGATTCGATCTTGCGACCCCTCGCTCCGTGGCGCGGTGCGTTTAGCCTCATGGCCCCGACGCGTACATCCTGCAGCATCTTTACGGCGAGTTATTTATAAGCACCATTTACCGTTGGTGGTATGCACATCCGGACGGGGTTGGGGTGGGACTTCACCTTGGCTTGATTATCTCCCGCGAGATTGCGCAAAGGGACCGCGGGCGCGTTTTCCGTGTTTCTTCGCGCCGCATGCGTAGATACTGGAGAGATAGGAGTCGGAGGATGTCCGCACTTTGGCGTTCCTTGCAGCACGGTTTAACTTTCCACCGAGAATCGAAGCTAGGCTAGTGATTGGAAACGGTCTGATTACGCTATCGCGTTCTATTCTTCAAAGCGAAGCTCAAGCGTCCTCCAAGTTTTTAATACGACACTCAAGAGTCATTGCTCGGTGTGAAAATTCCTTTAAAAAATAGTCCATATATAGACTGAAATCTGCCACCTAAGCGGTGAGCCACTTAATTTAGGAATAAAAGCGTGTTGCTTTATTTACTCCTAGGTACGAGTACTCCATCTGAATCTGCACTTTTGTAGGACGTTTGATATTTTATGCTTGACTCATTTTTCAGCTGCTCCACCCTGTTAATTACGAAGCCGATGATCGATTATTGTAGACGTTTCATAATCTCACATGAATTTATTGCACAGTCATAGTCATTAGTTAGAGGCTGTTCTTCATTTTTTAGCGTTTTAATAATTTCATATAGTAGATAGACCCCTTACATGTACATGAAGAGTGACCATTTCTCACCACAATGTTCATAACGTTTCTTTCATGTCCTGAAAGTCACTGCCACTTCTCACGTTTCTTCTCATATATTTATAACGTTAGTTTTTGCTTAAGGTTTCGAACCTAAGGACTAATCCGGAGCTTTAGGCAGAAAGGAGACAGAAGCCTTAATACCCCTGTCACACCGGCCCCCGTAAGCCTCTTCGACCTCTGTCGCATTTACTCTTGTAGATATTTTCTGGCTGCACTGAGGAAATTTAATGAACCTGTCGTCAAAGAAACTCAGCAGCTTTCATGGACAGCTGAGGGGATTAATGCAGGCTCTTTATATGCACCATTTACCGCTTGGAGGTGCTTCGGCGTGTTCATTATCACCCGGCGAGATGGCGCGAAGGGCGCGCTTTAAAGGCCGTCGGCCCGCTAGTAGCTGCGTTGGGTAGGCTGCTCTCGTGTTCGGAGGAGCAACAGCGTTTGCGAGTTAGATTAAATGCAGGCGACGGTGGGTCAAACGCACGGGACGCCACATGAGGCGAAATTAAAATTATGCCATACACGGGCCATGCTGTGTCGGTGCCCGCGCTGCGTTTTCGTCATCTGGCTGGCGACCCACGCTAGTTTCCATTTTGGGGTCTTGGGACAACGCGATCGCAAGAGTCCAAGAGCGGCTTTTGTTCTGCGCATGCGCCCTGGCGGCTCGAAGATGTCTTGGGTGCCCTAGCTCCTTTGTTCCCCAATTCTATTTCTCTCTTGTGTTTCGCCGGAGTGGAGATGTGCGCCTCCGACTTGTACTTTGACATACAGGGCGTGGTGGCCCGTGGTCGCGCGTTTATCTCTTAAGGGGCCCTCCAACACTATTCAACCCCCCATTTTTTACTTGCGGGTTTCGTAGACTGAGGGCTGGGGATAATTTTAGCATAGGTATAAGCACCAATATCAAAAGATTTAATATTTTAATCACGCAATAAAGTCGCTGTATCGCTGCTGACTGCCTCAGCTCGTAGTGGCGCTGGCCAGAACTATTGCGGGCGGAAATGGCGACGATGCGCACGAGCCCATGATTGGATAAAGGTAACGTTAGAAGTGATCGTGGCGTGGCATCAAATTTGAGATTACTATTTGGTTTTGTCTTTCTTTTCTGTGCTTTTTCAATGGACTCCAAATAGACGCCGTCGCAACAAAAAAGATCACTACAACGACAAAGCACGACAGAGGCGCTGGCTGCCATTTCGCCTCTGGTGTTTTTGCTTGCGCCGGTCAGATGTCCATATGAAACGCTTCTCCCTCTTCCCTCTGTTTGCGTCTGTACATTTGCGAGCCGCCTCTTTCCGCACGTGCGGTAGGCTCTTGATTGTTGTTGAAGCGGTGCCAGTAATCTTCTTTGTTGAATGACCCTGTAATTCGTCGGGCTGCTCACCGAACAACCTGCATAGGCGCGGCCGTGCTTCACCGCCATTGCCGCTCCACAAATTCCCTTCTCAGAATGAGAGGAGGGAATGACATGGAATGTCGTTGTAAGGAACAGCAGACAAAGCCTCGCCAGCCTCGCTTTGAAGCAGTAGCGCCCGCTCAAGTTCTGACAAGTCAGGCGTCAGGCAGCACATTTGTTACTATGGCAATGACGTCAACAATACGATGGAAAGGGCAAGCAACAATGGATTCCAAGCTTCCCCTACATAGGAGCTTTCAGATCATTTCATTGGGGCTCTCTGAAACGTCACAGGGCGAGTGAAATGCGGTCATCTGACCCCGTGAAAATCGAGTTGAGGGTAGGTATTTTGCTTTCTTTTATTTTCAATTTTCTAGATCGAATAACTTCGGAGTGCGTGCCGCTATCGCTGCTGTTCTTTCTGTGCCATCGTGTTCGTGCTTCAGTCTAGGCAACCCACGAGTAAACAAATGGGGCGTTGAAGAGTGTTGGAGAGCCTCTTTAAAGGGTGGGGTTTGTACGTCTTGTGCTTTCACCGCGAAGTTTGCGTTGAAGCTACGATATATAGACAGCGCAAAGGTCACTTCACTCTCTGCAGCGGCCGCTTTTGCGAAAGGAGTGAGCTGCTAGCTAGAAGAGCCAAAGTAGGGGCTAGTTGAAGTAACAACTGTGACAATGGATAGTTCGCGCTCGTCCTGTGTGTGTGTGTTCTTTTCGTGCTTCCTTTCTGCTTGAGCAGAATGCTCCAAGTTTCGAGCTGCTTGTATTTCTTCGTGTGACCTTCCAATTTGTTGCTATCGTATTGATTGTTCGGCCCTTGCGGATAAACGGTGACTTCTTTGTTGTAATTTTCACAGATGACGCTGCGCGGTTGTTAAAGCCTTGCCAGGGAATCGCCAATTCTTTTCAACTTAGATTGCTTTGTGTAATGTTTCGACTATTTAAATGCTTCCCAAGTTACAGAGATTAAACATTTTTTCTTTTATTTCAGGGACCTCAGCTGCCTCAGAAATACGATACATGTGAATCTCATGGTTACTTACTTCCTAATTTCTATAACCTGGATCATCACCGCCACGCTGCAGTCGGTGCCTTTGCCAAATTTCCAAAGAGTAAGTTGTGAAATCAGTGAAAGTGTAGTCATTTGCGATTGTTGTAAACTTAAAGCGACACCAAAGAGAAACAATGAATCCGCCTTGATCGATAAATTTTGCTCTGAAAACTCGAATGTCGTTAATTTCGCCATCATAGGTTTATTAATAGAGGAGAAAATCAAGTTCAAGGTTTCGCTTTTAAAATTCGCGCCGAAATCTCCCCACGTGACGTCACGAATTTCAAAGTGTATTTATCGTATTTTGGCGCCATTGGCTCAACAAATTTACCCCAAATTTGGTATGTTAAGTCTATGGCCCCGTCAGAGGACAATGTACTTCATTTTTACTGGTTAGGAACTACGGAGTCGCTAGCAGGCGCCGTCAAAACATGTGACGTCACGGCGAATGGTGCGGAAACTTCAAGGTGGCGTCACCACACACATTTTGTTTTTGCGCGTTTTCTCGCTTACTAAGCGTCTCCTCGCAGCAAGCGTGGTGTTTTTGGTATTGGGAAAGCGTCCTTTGCTAATATGAGAAAAATCGTTTTCCTCTTTAGTGTCCCTTTAAGGCGCCCAGTCCCTTCATTCCGTGTATCAACATATTTGTGTGCGTGCTCGCGATTCTTTGCTTGCGGGTATCCCGTGCGTCTATAATAATTTTCGTCTGTTGCAATCTTATCGCAAAACATTCTTGAGATTGGCAACTTTTCCGTCCCAACTTTCAAATGTCATTTAAAACTGTTTTCGAAGATGAAGTTTACTTAAATTCGAATACTGCGCATAATACCCCACGCTGGCTGAAGGACCATGGCTGCAGTTGCCTAACACTGGCGCTTTTGCTCTCTCTTGTTCAACAAAGCCACACCACACTGGAGGCGCACGAAGCTGGTGTAATTAGAAGATCTTACGCTAATGATGTGGATGCGCATTCAACAATTCATGGCTAATAATACTGGCATACAGCCGGTGTTTATGACGGCTGCGAATTCCAGGCACATTTCTCGCCCTTGCCATATGAATTTTATAGCCGCAGAGAAGTTTTCTTTTGGTGTTTGTTACAGCAACACATTTCTGTCGCGACAGCTTTTGGCATGGCTTTGGCAATAACAGCCAATTTTGATTGGTCAGGCGCTGTCGCGCGCACCCTAACTAGGCAAGGATCTGCAAACGGCTCATAGCTTTGGGCGTACCATGTTCTTCACACTCTTTGAGGTGCCGCAATAACACGGCACGAAGGTCACTGCCCTCCCTGCTGCAACAACGCATTTTGTTGAGAACAGGTCGGATGCTAAGATATTTGGGCGCTTGCCTTACTTGTTATAACATTTCAGTTTGTAGATATCTAATTCATTGCTTCAGTATTGCTGCGAAACTCTGACTGCTTTTAATAGTCAATAAAAAATATTTGTGTATAAGCAAATGTTGTTACCGCCCAACCGCAGGCAGCTTGTGGTCTCTACATTGTTCTCACGTACTTGATGGGGACCAACTTCTTCTGGATGTTCGTCGAGGGCCTCTACCTGTACATCCTAGTCGTGAAGACGTTCTCTGTAGAAGTTGTGCGGATACACGTCTACGCGTTTATCGGTTGGGGTAAGTGGTTATGAATTGGAGGTCACCTTCGCATAAGTTTTGCGCAGTTTCGCTGTTTAGTTGACCTGAATATAGAGGAAAGAGCATTCAGTAACCCCATTATTGTGCCGCCTACCGTTCCTCGCGTAATAATGCGAATATAACCAAGTGTGGGAAGCCAAACACGTTCGTTACATGTGTGCGGGGTTGCTTAAGGACAGTTACTAAATCCGGACTATACTTCCAGACACATGGGAAAATAGGTAAACGGCGATGAGAATTAGCACGTCAGACTATATTAACTCGAGGCATATATCCGCCTTGGCAGAGAGGGTGGATATGCTGTAGAGAAAGAAAGGAGGAAAATACAGAGTAAATCAACTTATATTGACGCCACCAATAAAGGGGGAGGCGCACCTTCCTTTTGCCTAGTAGAAAGCCCAGAATCCCCACGTCTGAGCCACTGCCGTAACGAGCATCGCTTCCCGAGTTTCAAACGTGCGGCCTACACAAATGTATTTCATGCATGCCCAGATGAACAGGCTTGCAAATGAAGGAAACAGTGTGATGACATAACACATACCGAAACAGAACTCTCAGAATTGCACTTGATCACAATAACAGCAGGGCCATTCTAGAGACAATGACCCCGCCCTTTTGGCGACCATCTAAAATGCGTATGAAAAAAATTGTGCTGACATCTTGCATTGCAAAACACATCTCCAGAAATTTTGCCAGAATGTGCTATGTTTGCAGTTTTGACCCTGTCATATTGCTCTATATCAAAACATTAGGAGTATTCGATACTTACTGCACGGAAGATATATTTCGCGCGAAAAATATTTTAAGACCATCGAAGTTTGTATATCTTTTCGAAAAAACAACCGTAATATCGAGAAAGCCTTTATTTTAGTCGGCATTGAGACGCAATTTGCACCATGTGGAGCCCCAATTAAATTTTAGCTTTATACCTTTGTCGAATGCAAATGAACAGTTACGCCTATAAGGGAAGTTGGTCCGCCACGCTAGTTTTATGAATAAGTGTAAACATTTTTTATTTCTTTTTTTCTTTAGGCAGCTGTAAATGAAAGTAGTAGCTGTAACTGCAGCCTTAGAACTTTCCGATGCTGTAATATACCAAATGGCGGGTAAAGCATCCCAACTGAAAATATCGTCATCCTTCTAAAAATGCAGAACTTATTACCAACTATTTTTAATCTGCGATTAAATTGACCGGATAAAAGTAGAGCTAACGCGAAGCGAAGAGCACATGACAGACGTTACGTAGCGAGCGAAGTTTAGTAAGAACAATGTACAGCGAGATGGCAAACGCGTGAGGGGGAGACAGAAAATTAGGTGGGTAGATGAGATTAAGAAGTTTGCAGGTATTACGTGGCAGCAGAAAGCACAGGACCGGGTTGATTGGCGGAACATGGGAGAGGCCTTTGCCCTGCAGTGGGCGTAGACAGGCTGATGATGATGATGTACAGCGATGAGCACTGTTAGGGTGAACACGCGAGCGCGTTGCCGACGGCACTGTCAGCGCCGCGTAACGGTCATCGGTGGAAACATTGCGCATGCGCATCATGCGTTCTACGAAATAATTTTTCCATCGCGCGCATACAAGCGTATCCAAAACAAGCCTATCCATGACGTGTGCACGCCGTGGAAAGAGTGTATCGCAGAGCACATGCTGTGCATGTGCAATCTTTCCAACGATAGCTCTTACGCTGCGCTGACAGTGCCGTCGGCCACGTGCTCGCGTGTTCACCCTAACAGTGCTCATCGCTGTACATAAGAAGCACGAGCGGTGCATAAGCTGTGAGAAGACACCCTAGAATATACCGGCCAGAAACACCAAATTACAACGTAGAAAATATATTTATATGAGTGAACTACTCATTTATAATTCTATTTGTCTTTCATTAGGCGACGTTCAACAAGTTTGTGCATTTATCTATGTCTAGGCTTCAAGATAATTCTAGTTTTCATTTCGAACACATGCCTTAGAGATGTATGTTGACGCATCGATGTATAAACTATTGCGCCGAAGTTCCGCCTGGAGACCGCACTTCCGCGCGTGACTCAGTCTGCTTCATTACCTTTATTCTTGATGGTGTGCTTTGAAACTTACAGTGGACGGACATGCGATAATCATTGCTCCAGCTTGGCACAAATTTTCTATTTCAAAACGTACTATCACCTGCCTTTCACTCGTGTTTCTGTGGTTGTGATCGTCGCCGCACTTGCTTTCTTGTGATTATTTCGTGTAGAAATGTGTTTCACGGTTACATGTAAGTGTTTTTTTAATTAAAACATTGTTTTTGAAGTTCAGAAGGAAAAATGCAACTAAAATTTGCGCTTACCGCAACGATGACTATGGAGATATGCATTGCGTATTTAAGGCAAGAAAAAGACAGCATGTATCACATATGACCTGCTCTGGGGTCTTTTTTTTTCAGTTTTTAAATGTAAAACCATGTTGATCGGTATATAAAGAATTCTTTTTTTGCCAAGTGCGGTCAATTTTCGGTGTCATGTTGCTTTCCTCAGCTATCAAGAGAATAATATGTCTTTTTATTTCTTATTGATATGATATAAGGAGGTGGTCGTACACAAATAAGGCTGCTACTACTCCTTGCTGTTGAAGAGACCGGGCATGCAACATAGAAGGTTTACAATTAAATACCTAAAAACTTTCTCACAGTAACACCAAAAACTCCAGGATCATGTAAAATGTTTCCCTTATGATGTAACTGTTTTGCACCATTGGTTTTCAGGGTTGCCAGCCATCATTACCGCTGTCTGGGCCACGACAAAATCCTACCTCAGTTCAAGGCAGCACAGCGACCTGAGCATCTCTGATAGCGTGTATGCAACCTTTATATTACTCACATTAATGCCTCACTGATATGTACTTGAAGATAATCGTGCACTTTCTTTTTCTAGACTTCGTAATAAATTATTTTTAAACTGTTATTTTTATAAAAACAGCAGAAATTTTGTGAAAAATCCTTGGAACACGGGGTGTTGCTAGAGCCAATGTTTCGACAAGCAGAGCTGTCTTCTTCAAGGCTGCAAATGACTCGAAGGCAGTTGCAGCCTTTAAGTAGACAAGTCCGCTTGTCAAAACGTTGGCTCCAGTGGAATGTCGTGTTCCAAGGATTTTTCATCATTTCAAGAGCCCATCTTCTTCTGAATTTCTACGTGAGAGCAAATTCAAGGGAGATGTTTGAAATGTTCCGACGGTTTTGTTTGTTCAGTGATTTTTTAGCATCTTTCCTCCGTCATAAATATGAACTGCATTTTATGCTTAAAATATTTGTGCAGCAAAGCACGTATTTTAAGCAGCGGTGGTCCTGCATTCCTATGAGTATGTGGCTCATCAAAATACGGAACCATTACTGGTTAAAGGATGTTTAAGGCGGCATGGCTTTTATTCGACGCACAAAAAACGACACGCAGTGCTCTCGAGAAGGAATTTAAGTGGTGCCGTTTCAGGTGTCTTTGAAAACAAAGGCTTTAAGGATAAGTCGTATAATAGCCGAATCAGCTATTCAATCCTACTAGATCGGATGCAGAGAGTAGAAGGGGAGGAAAACAATTTGATTTTTTTTTCCATGGTGCACATTTTATACGGTTCATCAACGCTCTTGATACGTAGATGGAAGAAAAGGAATGTATGCTTCCGCAAAATGCGGATTAATATTTTCTTTTGCACTGGAGATTTCATGAGCAGCGGTTCCGTTTCTCTTAGCTTTTTTGTTTTCTCAGTTTTGCTCACTGCGAACTCCGCACTTTTTTTTAACAAATAATATGCATATAGGCTAGTGCATACTGTACGTTTGGCTAAGGACCATGCTTAGATTGCTCATCGGGACGATGCTTCTTTCAGAGGGGGGCAAATGCCGCGTGCATACAGCAAGAAAGACGAAGGCAAGGCAAACACGTCAAGCTCTTTGAAAAAAGGGCAAAAAGGCAAAGTAGAGGACGTTCCTAGTGCGCGGCAATAAAAGACGGACCTGCGCATGCTGCTGTGTATGCGAGGCTGTTCAAGCTTTTATAGCACAGTCAGTGAGATTTACGCTATAACCACGGATCCAGAACTTCGTATTCAACCAAGGTAGGCTCCGTTGTATTTAAGAGCGGAGCTCTTAAAGCTTTTCGTTGCGTCGGGTAGTGCCAACAGAATCTGTCATCATCATGAATCGGCATCCGCTCTCTTCGTCCTCCTCTTCCTCTCAATCCTTTTCTTCACCTTCTACTTCGCTCCCAAAATACGTGCGCCATTTTAGCCGGCGTGGCCTGTAATAACCCTTATGGGTGAGAGGAGTGAACGAGTACACCGAGAGAGAAAGAAAAAAGGAGAGAAAGAAACAGAGAGACAAAATGAAAGAAAGATTTAAAGAAAGAGAAAACCTTGGCCAAAAGAAAACTTGTTATCAGGCGGTGGGATTCGAACCCACGGACCCACGATCCGAAGACGAGCGTCTTAACCACTCGGCTATCCAGGCATCCTGACAGTATATAGCATAGCCTTGTATAGTGTCGCATAGCAAGGAGGTAGAAAAATAAGTGAGGGCGAGGAGGAGGGAAAGTAGGAGGGGAGAGAGTTAAAGCAGGGCATAAAAAGAATGAGAAAGGGAGAAATAGAGAAAAGGAAATGCAGAAAGAGGAAGAAAAATGATCAAAGAAAAAGAAACAAAGGAATAGAGAGAAAGCAAAAAAAAGAAAGAATGAAACAGAAAGCAAGTGAGAAATAGAGAGAGGGAGACAAAGATGGGGAAGAAAGAGAAAGAACGATAGAACGAATAAAAAAGAGAGACAAATCAAGGAATAGAAATAGAAGACGCAAAAAAGACAGAAGCAAACAGAGAGATTAGAGCAATACAAAGAGACAGAGAAACAAGAAAAATAAAAAGAAAAAGAAAAAAAGAAGGCCGCCCAGCTACGCATTTCCTTCAGGCTTGGTACCCCTATAGTGGGTCAATTTTTTTGTATTCTTAATAGAATTATTATTCGCTGCGAAACATTCCGGCGCCTAATGTTTATTGTCGAATACTAATTCTGAACAAAAATACTTTTTTTACACGAAAGGCTAATTATTCTCTTTTTTATATTTCAAATATTTTATCTTAGGTACCTGATTATTGGCCGATCGCACAGGGTGGGTGTGTGAGCGAAAAGTTTAGGATTTACATCTAAAATTACAGCTGCTGTTCCACCTGATTTGTGCGTTACGTACTTTGGTATAAAAACCCGTTTGACTACAACGGGCTTTAATCCAAGCTTATATGACCGAATTATATTTTTTGGAACATACAGTACGTACGCATATTAACTCAACATTGCCTGTAAAGTATTCGTGCGAAAAATGGAGGTCCCCATTAGCAGGTACACACCGCTCGAAAGATTCACCGCAAGTAAAAAAGGAAATTGCTCCATTGTGACCACGTATTTATTAAACGATCAATGGGAATAACCTCATTTGGGCTGATGAATTCTGGTAGGATCATCGTCATGAAAGACATGGCCATCAAGTTGTAAAGCTATGGTTATCTCAGAAAGCGTAGCATACGCTTCTTTCTTTTTGCAAAAAGAAAAAAAAAGGCAAAGAAACGAAACATTGAAGAAACCTGCAATTTCACTAAGGTGCAGTTGATAACCGTCCCTGCCGGTCAAACCCGAATACATCAAAACAAGACAAGATGTGGGCGTGGCAATATGAGTTTGACATATTTTTATAATACTCTTCTAACGCGTATGTCGTAGGGGAGATTAATGGTTCACAAGCAGGCATGAACAAACTATGGTGATGGGATGGAGACGCTATCAAATAAAACGTTGCTTCAGCTCGTCACTACGAAAAACCACACCTTGCAATAATCCTGTTCACACCTTCTGTCCATGCTAACACTTTTTGATTCCGTTACATGGTGGGCTTGCTCTGAAGAGATTTGTCATGGAAACCTGAAAAACGTATCTTAATGCGCAGCGGGCTGGTGCGAACAGGAATAGCAGTCGCACAACGCAATAATACAAAATGCTTCACAAAATTCCTGTAAGGCGACATCCTACTAATTAGGTGCCCGTTCAACCACTTCGGAATAATATTTGTCCAAAGTAAATTAACCATGACAGATCGTTGCGAACCGAAAGCTTTATAGTCTACCATGACTAGGGCGAATGTTCACATTTGGACTGTTTCAACTGATTTTCTTTTCTGGTTGTTTTCAGATGCGTGTGGCAGATGAGAGACCTGTATGACTGCATCTTCATCGTTCCAGTGATTGGCGTTCTCTTGGTAATGCATGCTCGTAATCGTTTGCTTCTTAATACTTTCATCGAATCCATTCAAATTTTCAATACATTAAAACATAATAAAAAGACAGGGCATAAGCAATGGGCCTCCACCCCCATCGTACACAGGGGATTAATGCTATTTGTCGACATAATATTCACTCCTGTCTAGACACACATATAAATAACGTTTCATTCGTCAGTAGTTAGATGACCCACTGAGTAATTGGGGCAATACCAACCGCATTTTTTAACCAGGTCATGTTGTATATAGCGAGCAGTGAAATGAAGTGATATCATCCTAAACAGCAACGTAAAAGCCGTACGAATGGACAATAAAAGTAGTTGTCCGAAAAATGCTCGCTCGAGAACGTTTATATAGATTTCTGAAATTAAAAAAAGAACTCTCTCAGCGAAAGCGCTTGTCGAATTGTGCGCAGAGAGCGCGATAAAAAAAAAGTACGTTCTAAAGTTCCGGAAAGATTACCTGGCGCTAGCCTCTATTTATATTTTCTGAGCAGATAAACGGGATCAAAATGCAATTTTAGTTTTCTTTAACGAGTGGCTGAACGTCCTTCACTCATTTAGTTTTTACACTTCGCGTGGAATAACGAAGTTGCACTGTTTGCTCAATTTGTTCCTTTGTTGTCATATAGCATACATTGCGCCATCAAGCGCCACATCACCATTATACCTTTTATTTTGCTTATTTTCAGACGAACATGTTTTTCCTCGCCGAGATAATGTGGGTGCTCATCACGAAGCTCCGAGCTGCGAACACTGTCGAGTCTCGCCAATACAGGTCAGTGCTTCGATTAGAATGAACAAATAATAGGAACACTCGTTGCGGCCAATCTCTGCATCGAAAATAGTCAAGCCTAACTATAACGAGCAGGTTTTTGCACTAGCAAACTGTCTAATATATCGAGAAATCCGATATTCACAAACTCACCTATGACGAGCTTCAAGTTTTCTTACACATCTTTGTACACATATTTGCCCATCTAGACAATAATAAATAAGAAAGAAACTGTGCATCAAAATCTTGCGCATCATTCTTTCCTTTTTCGCACCTGGAATGTTCTTCGACGAAACGAATGGCACATTAGGCCGGTCGCTACAGAGCTCTGACTCGGGCTGAAACAACGCAGAGCCCGTTCCCCATACGAGAAAGAAGGCACGTGCAACCCGAACTTAGTCCCGCTCGCCAGAGCAGCCCGACAAGGAAAAAGAAACAGAAATGCTTCCCCTGTAGCAAATAAATATCTAACGAGCCATTTACGCAGACGCCGACCAACCGTCGTGCGTGCCTCCGCGGCTGATACGATACCATCATGTGAAGCTGCAGGAGCTGCGTGTGTTCCAGCAATGCGACGGCAGTTAATGTCAAGATGACAACATTTCTTATACACTTCGCGTAGCAGCTATTCGAAGGGTGCTTTCGTCATTTTAATGAGGGTTGAAACCAGTTCATTCTACCTAACTGTGGGTATCTTGAAGGTTATACACATTGATACATTTGAAAATTTCTTTGACGACATTTTCAACGCGAAGTACGGACGTTTGAGAGGGACATTGTATACCTGCTCACGGAGGCTTCCGTAAATGTCGGCACAGTGCCGACGCATTGGCACTAATGCAAGTGCAGTTTTCACCTTGCACTCCACTGCCCGAATTCATTATGCTGACTGTACAATTTTGTATGTGAACTTCTGTGTTTTCGTGCTTATTGGGCTCAGGGGCGTAGGCAGAAATTTTTTTCGGGGGGGGGGGGGGGGCACCTCCTTGATCTGTAGTGGGGACGAGCAGGCAGATGTGGTCGAGTGTCATTTTCTGCTCTGTATGCTATGGCAAAAAAAAATTTCGGGGGGGGGGGGGGCACGGGCCCGGTGTGTCCTAACGTGGCTACGCCCCTGATTGGGCTGTAACCAGCGCACGTTCAGTATAAGATTCATTAGCTCAACCGGTGTTCGTTATATTGAAGTAGGACTCTAATATGAGCATCTTTTTTTTTCTTTAATCCCTGCTTCCGACTCGTATAAATAAAAATATTTCAGTTTATGCAGATGTGCCGCGCCGGATCTAGTCTTCGTCAAAAATGCGGGCTCAGTCGGGTGGGAAAACCTTCCGCCAGATTTAGGCAGCGACCACTATATTAACGTCACTAAATTACAAATGGAGGCAAAATATAGAAGAAAGTTCTCCTATCTGGACTGGGATAAGTTTAGAGAGTCACGCACGGCTCGAGCTGAACGAGGGGAAAAACCAGAGTCTCTGGAGCAGTGGACAGAGATGCTGCTGCAGGATGTTAAGGCAGTCACTAAGACGATTGAGACAGAGGTACCGACCGACAAAATGGACAGTAGACTTGCGCATTTATTGGAGGCCAAGCAGTCACTGTTGGAACGATGGAAGGGCCAGAGGCTTAATCGTAAGCTTAGGAAAAAGATTGCAGAGATAAATAAGCAAGTTGAAGAACATTGCCAAACATTATCCAGGCAGCAGTGGGATGAAATTTGTAATTCAGTCGATGGACAAATGCGAACGAGGGGTAAATGGAACCTTCTAAAACATCTTCTGGATGAGTCGGGCACAAAATCTAATCAAAGGGGGGTCCTTGCTAAAATACTCCATCTTGCTCAAAAGTCCTCCTCGGGAGCGGAGATATTAGAGCAGCTATGTAATAAGTATCTACCGCTAGCTCCCGATTCCAACATGCAAGCCTATCCGGCGTATGAAGGGACACCGTGTCCTCATTTGGATGAACCCTTCGGAGTAAGTGACGTGCGACGAGCCCTGCACGAACTCAACGGCGGATCAGCACCGGGTCCGGATAGGGTTAGCAATAAAGCACTTAGAAACTTGGAAGATGACTCTGTTGAATATCTCACTGACGAGATTAATAAGATTTGGAAGGGAGGTGATATCCCGGAGCAATGGAAGCTGGCCAAGGTGATACTCATACCCAAGCCCGGTAAAGCGCCGAGTTTGGATAATCTCCGTCCCATCTCTCTCACGTCATGCGTGGGAAAGGTGGCGGAGCACGTTATCCAGAACAGAATTGCGGCTTACATAGAAGACAATGATATCTTTCCTCATTACTTAATTGGCTTTAGGCCGGGCCTCTCCACCCAGGATGCTATGAAAATCATTAAGACTCAAATTTTAGATAATTATACTAGGGATACCAGGGCGATCCTGGGCTTGGATTTAAAAAAAGCTTTTGATAATGTCCGTCATGATTTCATTCTGAATGCAATCTCTGGTCTCAACTTAGGTTCCTCGTTTCATGCGTTTGTCAGATCCTTCCTGAGCAGTCGGAGAGCCATCCTTAAAGTTGGCGATCTGGAATCGGATGTGAAAGTCCTGGGCGATAGGGGCACCCCGCAGGGCTCTGTTCTTTCACCCCTACTTTTTAACATTGCCATGGCTGGTCTCTCGAGGCAGCTTAGTGGAATTCAGGATGTTGGTCACACAATTTACGCAGATGATATCACCATTTGGTGTCCGGGAAGTAGTGATGGCGCTGTAGAGGCTGCCCTGCAGGAGGAAATCGACACTACCGAGTGCTTTCTGGAGGGCACAGGTCTTTCCTGCTCCCCGGAGAAGTCTGAACTTCTCCTGTATAAGCCGGTCAGGAGGGGCCCCCGACCGAGAGGCTGGATGCCACCACTAGAGACCGACATCCACCTCCGTACCAAGAGTGGTGGGTTAATCCCCAAGGTCGCTTCCATTCGAATCCTAGGTATGACGCTGGAAGCGACGGGCACCAATAACATCACGATTCAAAGATTAGCGAAAAAGACAGATAGTGTTATTAGGCTAATTAGGAGGGTGGCTAATCGACGGGCAGGGTTATCAGAGGATAACTCGGTCAGGCTTATCCATGCCTTTCTGTTGTGCCATTTTACATATGTGGCGGCAATGCACGTTTGGAAGAGAGTGGAAAGGGATAAGCTTAATGCGATGATTAGGAGGGGGGTAAAGAGTGCCCTGGGGCTCCCCAATTATACCCACACGGATCGTCTCCTGCAGTTGGGAATTCATAATACATTGGAGGAAATCGCGGAAGCGCAAGAAAGAGCACAGGTAATTCGACTCTCTGGCTCAAAAGCAGGCAGGAGAATTCTCGCGGATATAGGTACCCCACCGGCTCAGGTTGATGCTCTGTACCAAGGGTTGACGAGAGATCAGAAGGAGAACATTATCGTCTCGCCTGTCCCGAGGAACATGCATCCCCAGCGAAATGTAGGCAGGAGAAGAGCGCGAGCTCTGGCCCTTCTCCGCGACGTTGAGGGTCTCCAAGGGGGTGGCTGCTTCGTAGACGCGGCACAATATGACGGCAACAGTGGCAGGTTTACGGTAGTTGCAATCAACCACCAGGGGGTTACCATTAATGCGGCGTCGGTATACGCCCAAACTGCTAATGCAGCCGAGCAGGTTGCCATCGCCATGGCTCTCCTCGATGAAAATCACGAAAATATATATAGTGATTCTAGCGCGGCCATTCGCGCTTTCACTGTTGGTGCTGTGTGTAAAGAGGCCAAAGCAATACTCGGTGAGAGGTCAATTAGAACTCATACCCTTACATGGTTCCCTGCTCATATGGGCTCCATGGTAGGGGGGATTATCAATCTCAATGAGTTGGCCCACTCCAGGGCGCGAGGGTTAACTATCCGCGACCATGGAGGACTTCTGGGACAACCTGGAGGATTGGTAAATAGGGATCAACCGACCACGTACAATGAAATTACTTTACATTTCGCTATGGGTAGGAGAGTCTTCCCGCCTCCAGCTCGGAAGTTAAACAGGGCGCAGGCTTTGACACTGAGATTGCTGCAAACTGAAACATATCCTAACCCTGCCTTTCTGCACAAGCTTTATCCTGATGTTTACTTAACTAACTCATGTACGAAATGTGGCGGTTTAGCCACCTTACACCACATGCTCTGGGAGTGCCCCTCGGTACGTGGCACTGATACAGCATCGGCCAGCAAGTGGGGCTCCGCTCTGAGGAGTCCGGACATTCAGTCACAACTTTGGGCTGTCCAGAGGGCCCACGATGCGGCGGTAGGTCTCGGCCTGACTGTCCCGTCGTGGGAGCAGCCCGCCGCGTGCTAAGGCACACGCCTCCGGACTTTGTTAATAAAGTTATTCCAATCCAATCCAGTTTATGCAGATAATACTGAAGAGCAATGTGGTATAATATTCGGACCAGCGCAACCGACTCAGGGGAAAATGGCCTCCAGTGATGTGATAAGTCCTCGAAGAACATGCCTTCCTGGAGTGTCCTTTTCTGCAAAAGATTTGCTTCAGAAGTCTTGTGCCATAGCAAACACGCCATGTTGACTTCTTGTTGAGTGATTTTTTTTGTAGTACAAATATCTATGAATGCACGCCTAGTTCAAGAGCAGAGCCTTCTGTTTTGTCGCACGTCCTAACCGCTAAAAGATACCGCGTCTTTTGCGCGAAGCTCTTTGCACGTTCACCATCGGTACCTTCATATTCGGCACTGCATAACGGACGAGAAGTCGTGCTAAGCCGCCGCACTGATACCTGTATGTATGTCAGATGCAGACGTTTCGCACAGTATTCGTTATGGAGCATGAATTAGCATGCGATTATTTATTGAATACGTATAGGCAGATTGTTTGCGATTTCCCAGGAAATAAGGATTCTCCTATGCTTCGTTTGGCACGATACCACGTTCTGATAGCCCGGCTTTCGACAATGCGGATAAATTTAGAAATTTAAACTCAGTGTCTACTTACTTTGCAGAAATGTTGCAAAATATCAACGCACCCGCATTGTCGGCAAGTGCTCGCTGTTGTTCAATAATGCTAACTTTCTTCCGAACTGCAGATCAGTATGTTTTTGTACAAACATCTCTTCGGCTGATGTTCTGCTATGTTTATTATTTCGGGGCTTGTTTCGGTTCATTTATCTGGTGCATTTAACTTTTCTTAAACCAGGATAGCTGTACAGCTTGCCGGGAGTCATTATAAAAAAGGAGCTACGACTTCCGTAATCTTTAAGAGGTAAAAGCGGTATGTTTTTTTCATTGGAGTGCGGCAGTTGCTAAACATAAACAGCTACAAACAACTAAAATAAAAAAACAACATATGAAGGAATATGTTGTAGTAATGCCAATGGCTGCTTTTTCCCAACCTTTGTGTTTTGATTATAAAAACAGCGCAGCAACACGAGGACAGAATGAAAGAAACAACGGGACGGCCACTCTGTCCTCGTGTTGCTGCGCTGTTATTCTTATAATGAATGCAAACCAACTTGCCCAAATTTCCGTTCTCTTAAACTTCGTGTTTTGCTTGCAACTATTCATAAATTAGGCAAGTATGTAGATAAAAGACGGATAGTTGTAGCTTGTAGTATGGATTGTATAAAAGAGATAGCTTACAAATTTTTATTGATGAACCGTGGCACCTTATACCTTGCGGAATCCTTCGCGCTCAAGGAACAAATCACGCAATACACCGTAGCGTGTATAAACAAACAAAATGGCATTTTTTACACCTTCCATATAATGGCTCCGCTAGCCAAATTATGCGAGTGCCAGGATCTTATTGTAGCACGACAAATACAACACAGTAAGGAATCGAGAGTATTAACTCACTACGCCTGGACAGCAGGCTAGTAAAGTTCGCTGCTGCCTGAAAACCAAGCCTATAGCGCTCGCGGGTCATGTTTAGCGAACGGAGGCGCATTAAGGAGAATGGGAAGGAGTCCGCGGGGACGATCCGCGGAATCGCTCCCGCGGAGCTCCCCATCGCTCGCTTGAGAGTCGACTCCGCGCGGACTGAGTTCCAAGGCCCAAGAGAAAAAGGGCCGTTCCTCATGGCTCCCTCACATCCTCGCCGTCAGGAGGCGCCACCACGGGAACACGGGTGCCGTCTTTCACACAGGGGTGATACGCCGACTTCTGATTGGCTCATGTCCAGCGGGTAAATCAGCCTGCAGGACGTGCGGGCTCTTTGCTGTGAAAACGCCCCGCCACGGTGGGCTAGTGGTTATGGCGCTCGACTGCTGACCCGAAGGTCGCGGGATCGAATCCCGGCCGCGGCGGCTGCATTTTCCTTGGAGGCGAAAATATCTGAGGCCCGTGTACTTAGATTTAGGTGCACGTTAAAGAACCCCAGGTGGTCGAACTTTCCGGAGCCCTCCACTACGGCGTCTCTCATAATCACATCGTGGTTTTGGGACGTTAAACCCCAGATATTAATATTATTGCTGTGAAAACACCTCTCCGGAACTGCGAGCATCTTCACAAACCCCCGAGGAAATCGACATAACCTATTTCGAAGTAAAAGGATGCGTGAAAAAAGAAAGAGACACTGTCACAAGAGAGGGCACGAGGGCAAGCGCTAACATAACATTGTAGTTGTTCAGGAAATCCTTTATGAAAAAAAAGGGATATCCACATTTTTTTTTTCAAATGGGCTATGCGCAAATACCACAAAACGGGCATTTTCTCGAAAAATTGCGCCGACGTGTCCAGCTACATCTGCATCTAGCAATATTTCTGCTGAACTTTAGGAACAACGCACGCAGCTGGTTCCAGCATTTCTCTGTCTGTTGAACTTTTTTTGGCCGTATATCTGATCAATACAGTGTATGTACACGGGTTATCTCTTGATACTGATTGGAGAGCACGGAAAAGGGAGGATGGCGGTCAAAACAAGTCGAAGGGCGCGTGTAAGACAAAGTCGCAGCGTGCAAGTTTGAAGCTTTCGCTCCACTATAGTTCCACGACAAAACGGACCCTGTTGTGTTCCCTAGAAACTTGCTTGATGTGTTCACGAAGCTGCACCCAAAACGTATACTCGTACAATTTCAGCTTCGGTCACAAAACCAGCGAGAAGAGGTGTAGTACATCGCGTTCATAGAGAAACGGACTTCATGCAAGCATCACTAATGCGCCTGGAAAAAAATTCGCTTAATGCGCCAGTATATGTAGGTCGACAGTTATGCCATCTCATACAGTGTGTGAGGTGGCATAACTCATAGCTGCGGACACCAGGTGTAATCGTGCACTAACCGACAAATTTCACGCTCCGGTAACGGCACTTGTATTCACAAGGAGCTAGTCAAGCTTGTAAGAAGAAAAGTCGCCCTGTAGTTACTACAGCATCATCAGTGGACACAACCTCCCAATAAGAATGTGATATTGCGAACAAGGACCTTTGTTAACTTGCTCCTATGTTCCGGCTTGCTTACGACCATTCAAAATGAGACACATGCATGTCAAATCAGCACATGCACGTTTGCTTTTATCGCGCATGTTCCTGTCCCCAACGCCAATAGTCCTCATGTAAGCTTATCCACATTTTTCTATTTTATCTGTTCAGAACGCATCCAACCGTTTGTAGCCCGTGCGCACGCAGTTCATTTTTCAGCGAGAGGCCGTTGTGCATTTATATATAACAACACAATCATGAATCGCTTGTCTCAAATTAGACTGGCCGTTGCAGTGAGGTCCCTTGCATGGCAACAAGACTAGCATGAATTTTTACGTAAGTAAGGACTATTTCCTAGCTCTGGTTTAGCTATAATGACATATAAGGCGAGGCAGATGTGGACAAATATTTCTATTCCGGCTGGTCATGTTAAGAAGGCGCTTTAGCACGGAGCCCCTCCCCTCCAATTTTTCTTTTAAAATGCATGTGAAGCGCTGAAGTGGGTTACGATGGTACAACTGCATGGATTCATGATTTCGTACATTCCGACATCAAAATAGTGTTCGTGAACTTTAATGTGCATATGTCTTTCTGCAACATTCTCGTCTGATTTGTTCCCAAAACATCTAGGCACTCAACTCCACCGTGGGCCGATCCGCGCCCCTCTAACCGTAAAACGGCAAGGCAAGTGGCTGGACTTCGTCTACGACAAGATTAACAATGGAGTGGGGTGCACTAACAAGCAGGCTCTGCATGAATGATTTCGTTAGCAACGTCATCCCTTCAACTAAGAGAGACGCCTAACACCGTAAAGTAACTAGCTTCGCAATAACTAGGTATCATCAGCCAGCCTTGCATTTTTCATAGCAAATGCTTACCATAGCGACTAACTGCACATAGCCGCCCACTGCATCTGCACTTTCGCATATACTTAGGTACGCTTAGGTTGGAAGTCCTTGAATAAACGCTACATGACGATAATTGTTACATGTGCTTCTCAAGTACAAAATCAATGCTCAGCTCTGCCTGCTCGCTTCGCATAACTCGTTTGCTTTCCAGCCTTGCCAAACAACATTTTTCTTGTTGTATACAAACCAATAACCAGTGTTTCGCGGTTTTTGCTATCAATTGCTTTTTTTTTCTTATTGCTCGATGTATATCAGCAGCACCAAACAAGTGGAAAATCTACAAGAAACCGTCTTTTACGAAAACGATGTTGCCTTCCAGTTGTTGAAACGTAGAACATGCAGAGCTCTGAAAAGTTTTTCTTTACTGACAGCTCGTCTAAGTATTGACGCCGTATACATGTATACGTGTGACAGTTTTCTAGAACGATTACTTCCAACTACTCCGTTTGGTTGAACAAGTGCTCAAAGGAGTTGCTTTAGTATCACAAACCGATTTACATTAATGTGCTGAGAAGAATACCGAAGTCTTTACAATATTTTATGTACAGTAGCTAGTTAAAGCGTACATGTTTGCTGTGTCATTCATTCCTTTTCGCGTAATGGTGAGGTACCGTAGGAAGGTGTGTTGCTTGTATGGAATTGAGAATCTTCTAGCTGATCCATTCTTTACCCTATTTTCCTCGCAGGCTGCGCAGTAAGGCAGAAAATACTGAGTATCGACGCTTACTGATACCTTACTGAACTGGAAGCTCGAATGTAAACATATAGGGTAGCGGCACATACCGCGTATCAAAGCGTATATTTTTGTTGTAATCGACATTTCCTACATATGTTCGAAGCAGGCCCGTAGCCAGGGGGGGGTCGCCCCCCCCCCCGATATTTTTATGATACATGATGTTTTACTGAAAATAAATAATGAAAATAGGCGTTTTTATCAAACAGTCAAGGCTTTCAGCAAGTGCCCCCCCCCCCCCGAAAAAAATTCCTGGCTACAGGCCTGGCTCCAAGCTACGCTGAAAAGGTATTCTGTATGACAAATTTTTGGGGTAGGTGCAATGTGTTCGCTGCACAGTAATATTGTCAGTGATGAGCAGATCCTTCAGGTTTAAGTAAAATTGCGTTTCGGAGAAAAAAAGCCGCTACGTCTTCAATTGCGACAAATTTCTGAAGTTGCAGTTATTAGAAATTTTGAAAATCCGAAGGTACAGTTATTAGAAAGATCGTCTCGGGACGCTGGGGATTTTGCGTAGGTGCATCGGTTCCCTTTTGTTTCGTTCTTTTCGATTATTTTGTACCTGTGCGCGACGTTCCCACGCTACTACGATGACGGTCTTGTGCTGCTCACCACATTTTTCTGCCTTCACTTGAAATATATAGAAGTCGCAAGAGCGTGGTTACGCTTCTATCAACTTCGGGATGGGATCGGGCGCGGTTGCGGTCCCCAAGGTCCGCATACCTAGAAGAAAAAAGTGCAGTACTAACAATAGAAAACTCAAATCTAACGCATTCTTACTATTTTGCATTCGTGGATTAGCTTTTACTGTGCACAGAACCATACCAGAATACCTTTCGATGGGTTCCGTGCTTTTAATTTCGCTTATTCACGTGTATTTCTGTCGATGCTCTTAGGTTAGCATCACCTCGTACGTAGACGATATGCGTAGGGCGATCGTGGATGCGTTCGATATTCTTTTACTCTTCTAGGCATACGAGTACCCGCCATATCCACCGTTTTTCATCATCCGGTGCAGGTTTTTGTTAAAAAAAGTACCAGCTCAGTCTTTGAGGATGACGATTGCTTGTCAGCTAACAACTGTTTATTTATAATCGAATAGTCGTGTAAAAAACAAAATTTTGTGGTCGTAATATATAGTATCTAAATAAATAAATAAATAAATAAATAAATAAATAAATAAATAAATAAATAAATAAATGCAACTAACAGCACGTCCCCGTTGTCGTACTTTCTTAGCACACAAGCAGAACAATTCGAGCAGTAACCCCTTTTCAATCATGTTTTTATGCGAATTTGTGTCGGCCCCTGCGGAAGGCATAAATTGTAGACGAGCTCTAACGCATTTTAGATACGCACTGATGTGGGGGATGTGGTGTCACGGTTTTCGCGCTTTTTCTCTTCTTTTCTTCCTTTTTTTTGCGTATGCAGGAAGGCTGCCAAAGCTCTGCTCGTGCTCTTGCCACTTCTCGGCGTCACCTACATTCTCGTGATCTGGACACCTACGCACAAGACAGCCAGAGTAATATTCACCTATCTACAAATTACGCTGCTGTCCACACAGGTGAGGTTCTTTTTGTGTCATCTGTGTGTGAAAATTTCAACAGTTCTTACTTTGTTAAATATATAGTTAAGAGGATGGCGTTACGGTTGGTTTTATTTGAGGAAAGCGTGACCAGGCCTGACCACGTTCAGAGGTTTATTTCTAGGATTACATGTGCACGATGAACGAAAAAAAAATGAAAGAAAAGAACAATACACAAAACCCCATCCTTTCATGCCCATGTTATTTTTGCCTGCATGTGGTGCTTTAGCTGCTCAGTTAGCTATTAAACCGGGCATGGCTAAGCTCTTAGGAAAAGATATTACCTCAGAGCATAACCGCAGCGATGGGACATCGTCGAACTTCCGCAGAATAGGACATTATTGTTTTTCTCTTATCTTTAATTAATTACTCTCTTTCGATGCTGACACTTCGCAGCGATAAAGTTATAAGTCCAGTGAATCGCACGCAAGAAAAATATATTTATGACAAACAAGACACAACTAACACTGTAAGAATGTACTCTATCAGTCATCAGGAAATGCATTTTATTAGGATAACATGCACCTCCGTTGATGTAGTGCTTACCTGCGAGTTGAAGCTACAGCAACGGCTATAACACAATTACTTTTACCCGCAGGGTTTCAACGTCGCTGTACTCTACTGCTTCCTGAACGGAGAGGTGAGCATATATTTCTTTAAATTTGACAAACGTAAACAAGCTCAGGCTGTGACGTCACATCATTGTATTAGTGACGGGGTAAGACAAGAAAGCTTTGCGTCTAAGAGCATGAACTCCCTCGACTGATTTCTTATGATCCGAAGAATGCTTTGAGTTAACTCAACAGATCTGGTGGTCAAATGGCGTTCTCGGCAGAACACGGAACATCCGAAGGTGCAATACCTTGAATGATCACCTAAGTTGCAACTGATCGTTTAGCACCACACGTCTGCGGGATGATCCCCTCATTTAGGTTCACGGCATAATCGCAGAATTGTATACTAAAATTTGCTTCTAACTTTCATATTCCGTTATTTATTGCTGCATTGCACTGCGCAGGTGCGAAAGACTGTGCGACACCACCTGGAGCGCTGGAAGACGGCTCGCGCCTTGAAACGCGGCGGCAGACGTCGCTCGAGCACGTCGCGTTTCGGCGACGTCCGTGTTGCCAACTCCAAGCGAGGAAGCTGCGGAAGCTTCGCTACGACCACCACGTCGCTGGGGAACACGCGTCTCTACTCGGCCACCGGAAAGCGCTTCAGCAATACTTCTTACGGACCGGTGGCCCTCAAGGACGAACTAGTGTGAACGCGATCGACCGCCCTTCACCACACGACTCATGTTCGCAGCGAACCCTCCGACGTTCCTCGCTGAAAAGCAGCACCAACCGCCGACATACTGGGCTATTTTCAATACGAATTGCTATGAAGTGTTAGCACAGGATGCTTGGTTCATGCCCCATCGTCTCTAAGTGAACGTTACGTTGCAGCCATTTCACTACGTAGCATGGGAAACAGTCGACCGATATGAACGTAACGGTTGCTTATAATGCATAGCCACAAGGTATATGAGTGATTTGTGCTACTAAAATCTTCGCCTGTAATCGCTGTATTTCTCAGTCGAAGATTCCTAGTCGGATGTGTGGCGAATTGCAGTGCTTCGATATTCATTATTAAGCCGTAAGCCTTATATGCCTCACTAAACAAGGAATTTGACCGTCGGCGTCCCGTGTCGTCGGCGGCGTCGGGGACGAGTGGGGCAAAACGTAATCACGTGATGACAGATCGCGAAAATTTGTGACGTCATCATGACGTCGCGTGACGTAACGCCACATAATGCCGTCGTATCGCCCTACTTTGGGCGGCGAACAAAACCGGAGAGTGTGCGACCTCAAGAGAAGAAAATAAAGACGGCGCTTCGCAGTGGCACGTGAAGCCGCTGCTCGTTTTCCCTGCTGGCGTCGATTCTGGTTCAGCCGCCTCGTTCCTTCGCTCCTGTGGCACAAGGCTACACCGTCATCACATGACATCGTAGCTTGGTCAAAGGTGGGCTGATCACGGAGGCAGTGCAAAACCATGTTACGGAGGGTGGCGGACAGGATAAATACATCTAGGGAGCCTACATGACCAGCCGTTCATGCAGGCTCCTTGATACATCGATTGAGAAGAAAAAAAAGATGGCTTTCACCTTCGAGTCGTCTTAGGTGAATGTACAAGGGACCCTGTGATTTTTCTCTTTAAACAACGTATTCTTTCACCGACCGTGTTACATTGACAGAAGTGTAACTGAGCACTCCAGGACGGCCCTTGACGTGGGATCATCTGCCAAAGAATAAAGTCAAGATGGATCGCTATTATGGTTCGATGAACATGCCGGTCATCCACTATTAGCCGTAAGTTGAGGGCGAAAAAAGCACGAAGTTCCTCCTCGAAAGTTGTTGGACTCGGATAAAGGTGCGCGTTGGCGTTAGCATCCTTTCATTAACGGTGCACGTTTGACTGTTTTCACCGTATGGACAGTGTTTGTAGTGAATCATAGAGTCAATCCACGTCGGTCCCAAGATAATGCTGTGACTGGAAATGGTGCAAGAGTCTCGTTGCTTTTGAGGAAGCTTCATCGAGGTGGCGACGACATATGAACTGTATTATTTGCGCGGAACGACAGTGTACTATTGTTTTCATTTATAGACTATATCATGTATGTCATTTCATATGTGTGTATGTGCCATGTGCTGACATTGATGAATTGGGTATAGCTAATGTAACGGTTTTGTCTCGAAACTGCTTTTTATCTTGCTTCTTGTGTGGTGATAGCCACATTCAAGCATTGTTATCCACCCAGACCAGACAGTCATTGACGGTGCATAGTTTATTTAGTACCTGTTGAACATGACACAAGACTCGGGCCTGCAGAAGCCTGGAAGCGATCCTCAGGTTGATAAAAAAAAGATAAGCAATCAAATGAAAGATACCATTACATTATGCTGGCCTTTTTAGCCGTTTAATAAAACAAGACGCAGACTTGCAAAAAAGACGGGTGAAGAGATCACCTCCTACAGCGCTTTTTCTTTCTTTTTCCCGCGTGCCTGGAAACGGTTTGTGCTGCGGTGACTCTCCGCACCACTAACAGATGCCGAAAGGAGCTGCCGGGGAGTAATGTTAGGAGGACATATGATTTGTGTGGCCGCAAGCCCTGTATTTGAATGTGACATGATTCGTGGTATAAGTGCGCGGTCTATAGTCGTGTGCAAAAGGAAACGCTTTCTGGGTGCTCACCCTCTTCAAGTTAGAATGAAATTGGACCGGCTTCATGTGGCAGTATCGTTTTGCTGTGAACCCTATGTTTTTCGAAATTCGTAAAAAGTCCTGATAATAGCAAACGTCACATTCCTGGCAAATCTTCAGTGCTGTAACATAAACCAAGCGTGTGCTTCTTATGTGCGGCGCTGATTAGCGGACCGCAGTGGCGGTGTTGAACTCGCTGAATTAGTTTGGGATACTGCACGCTTACTGCGACTCCATTAGGTGTGCAAAACACGCTGCGGCTGCGTCGATGTCCGCTTTATCAAATAAGGCTAGTTTCCTGTGGCCCAAGCTATTTTGTATTTCCTGTTTTGTTAACTGCGTTTATATACTAACGCTTTCTCAAAGAACAATCAAATACATTCGTTCAGATAGAGTGTTAATAGACGTTGTTGCTGACTATTGCCGATGTGATGCCCACGTTATGTAAGCTTTTCTATGTAACTGATTCCTGCGATTGGAAGCAAGCCCAGCGGTTACATTGTTACTACGCCAGTATCTCAGAAGTCAGTCTCTCCACCCCAAAAGATATAAGAATAGTTTCTTGCTTAAATCAAGCTTTCTGAAGGAAAGCACTACGGGCCTATTGAAGTGTTTTCATACGTAGTCATACAATGGGGTGAAAAGCCGCGTTATTCAATTCGCCGTAAATATAAAAGCACCGAATCAATGACTGATACATCACAGTGTTCGTTGGTGGCTTCCATTTCGTGTACAAAGCAGCTGCCTTAAGCAAGCACTGAACGTTATCTAGTCAGCCTCGCAGAGCCAACTAACTGTTCTAGCAGGAGCATTGCTGCAGTGGGCACCGATCATTGTTACAAACTTTGCGTCTTTACGAGAAGGCGCCATTTGTTGTAGCAGTGTTGTTTGTACGTGTTGTGACTTGTAGCGAGCTATGAATGTATATTTTAGTAAGTAAAAGTCATTTCCCGGCATTAAAACTGACACTGTTTTGTTCACTTTTGCTATAGGCCAGTCGCAAATGGCCTGACGTCTCGGCAGGCTTGAGTGCGCCCCACGAGGCTTGCAGGGTCCTCCGTCATTCCTATCCCCCCCCTTTACCGAGAAAGAGGAAAGTACAAGGCGATATTCCATTTCTAAATCAATAAAGAAAGAGAGGGCCTTGCCTGTGAGACTATACCACCAATTCACATTAGAGATGATCATGCGTTTTCTAAAGGGTAACTGTAGCATTTGTTCATCGACGAATATTTTTTGTTGGCAGGACACTTTTTTTTTGTTACGCTGGAAAGGGTTCCTGCGCAATTTTCGTCCATGAGTGAGTGAAACAACTTTATTAGGTCCACAATAGACCCGAGAAACTCAACGTCACCTGGCTTGGCCCACTCGTGGACCATCAGGTTAAACCTGTCGGCCCTCGCGCGGACCCTCTGAACGGCCAGGATTTGAAGGGTCTGGACCTAGGCTTTAATGAGTTTCTTCATTTCCTCTTGGGTGAAAAGGGGACCTGCAGAGGCGCAGCCCCACAGGACATGCTCGAAATCCGCATAACCACCACACAGGTGACAGTCCGGACTTCGGAAGCACTCAGGGTACATTGCGTGCAGTGCCGCAGTGCTCGGGTAAGTGCTTGTTTGTAGCAGTCTGCGAGTGACAGCTGGGGCCCTGCATAACGAGGCGTCTGGCAGAGGTAGCAGTCTTCTTGAGAGATAGCGGTGCTTGCATATCTCGTTCTACGAGCAGAGAGCCACGGGTCTCCCAGGAGATGACGCGTTATCCGGCTCACTGTCAGTCAGACCTCGTGCAGCCGTGCGTGCGTCCTCGTTGGGATTGAGTGAAGCACGCTCAGTGTTTCCAAGGTGCGCAGGAAAACCAGGCCAATGAGTGATTTTTGAAGTCTTTGGCTTTTTGAATGATCAGTAGGACCTGGGGAGCCATCATGCCCATCTGAAAAGTCTTGATAGCGGCATTGGCAATGTTTTTTTTACACCGCTTGTGCACTTGGAAAGATTGTTTTAATTCCAAATTTAACATCAAAGAGGGCATAAGAGGTAGCTTTAGTCAGAATCCACAAAAGTAGCGAAAGCAATCAATAAGTGTAATGCTGTTAATGTTCTCGAAAGTCGTCTTATCGTAGAAGCAGGTTTTAGCATCCGGACGCAGTAAGTATTTCGCTAAACTCATTCGCAACCTCTGCTGTGAAGGGCGGTAAACAGAATAAATAGGAAGTGAGCACAGTGAAAAAAAGAGAACACAGAACGTGGGACGTCATCGACGCCAAGGCGCGCATCCAGCGAACCTGAATTCATTGTTCACTTTTGGAAAAAGGAGGCAGTCTTCCTGTTCAGAATGAAAGTTTGCTGCTTCTAGCATTTTCTAAGATGTACTTGTGCTCACGATGATCAGAAGCAAGGGTACAAGTGTCAAGAGTAGGTTCAGAACTCTCCGTTTTTTACTAGTATAAGCGGAAAAGTACAGGTGCTTCCGCACGCAGCTTGTTCACATTCGCAAGCATTTTCTCTTTTGTGCTCGATATTATGTGTTCTTTCGCCATGTATTCCCACTTTTCTTTGTTTTATAAATGTATGTTGCAATAAACGTGATGTTTCTTTCACCCGTCCGTAATAAACACCGCCTATAACGGCAAGGTGTCCGCAAAATGGCATGACGTAACAAGGATGAAATGACCATGGATGTGTGCTTTTCAGATCTTATAAATGAAGCCATGAAGCTTTTAAATGCTACTTCGTGGATCCGGTAGTAGTAATGATGACAACACTGTTTTTATTCCTAAGCCCATTTATTATTTCATTTCTAATATTCAATATTTACTTCGACAGGTTAAGTATTTACCATTCCGATAGACATAATGTTGATTATAGCGGCCGTGCTACTAACTAGCAAGGACAGCTGTGCCACCAAAATATGTTTTGCATTGCAGCGGAAACGAAACAAAGTCGAGCCAGTACTAGCGATACGTTTGAAGATGCAGAGTGTCTTGATTTCACTAAATGTGCAATTACGAAAAAATGAAGAGTCATTGCAATGTGTAGGGCGCATGACCAGTGAAGCTGTTTCGCCCAAGACACAGAGGCGACACAGTTTCTAACGTTAGTCGATCCCACACCCTACAACTAAATCCGAAATGTCCGTCCAGAAAGTCCCTTTGGAATTTAACGTATACATCTTTAAATGTTACCATTTGAGCGGCACGTGTATTTGTGCCGCAACGTGCGTCGTCTTGTGTGGCTTTCTGCATGCGCTCAGCTTTTCGTGCACGATCCTATTGGGGCCTTCCGCCCGCGCGTTCCCTTCATTTTAGTTGACCTGAGGTGAGTAGTGGGGTTTGCCCACTCTCAGTGGCACATACGTTTTTGCCCGCGGACAAGTTCTTGATTTTACAGCCCAGTTTATACTGATACGATGTGAAAAAAAAAAGCCTTTTCAAGCTAGCGATTTTTATAGCAGTAACAACAGTCGAGAAATGCTGCAGCCTATCCAAGGAGTCGCACTTGAGCCTACACATAGTGAAGCATCAGTTCGCAGCTCATCAAAGCTATGCGAAACCTGATGCAGCAGCGAAAATGTCTATGAAAAAAAAAAAAACGTTGCGCTGAGTGCAAGTAACTTAGCGGAACGTTTGTTTTATTCCAGTTTTTGCTGCTGTGTCATGTTTCGTATACCATTAATGCAGGGGAAGATTGCACTGCAAATTTGTATGCAGTTAAAGCAGTATGTTCTGACAGGCAAGATAATTTCATTCGCCATTTCTTTCAGGCACGCGACCCAAAATTGGAGTACGATCTGAAATTTAAAAAAAGACATACGGAGTGTTTAGTTTTTACGCCCGCTGTTTGATCTATTTGTCACGAGTTCTAAAGCTCTTGAGAAATGAGCACAAATTGAGGTCAAGGCTGCAGGACATTCTGGGGGTCGCATGAAATAACATCGTACCATTTTCCATCCGTGATTGGCTCCATGTAAAGACCACGTCGCGCGGGCCTTCACTCTTCTAGCAGTATGTCAACTTGTTTACAGCATTCCGATATCCCATAGTAGATTGAGTAAGCCGTGCTCCATGCGCCATTAGTTTAATGCCGACTGAACGAAAAAAAGTCTCCGCGTGTCCATCTATCACTTAAAAAGATCATTGCCAATATAAAAAATGCATAAAACAAAATGAATTTCGGTGGCGGGGCTGGGTGTCACCGCGCTCTGCAGGCAATTGTCTTAGCCACAAGGCTGCAAACGTACGCTTGCAGAACATGAATACGTATCAAGCATATGAATGCGTTGCTCTGGCGGTGCAAAAAAAAAAGGAAAAAAAAAGCATATGAACGCTCCGAGAACGCTGAGTTAAATTTCGTGGTAGTAGAATACAAGTCCTTTGCAGGGAACAAAGCAAAGCCGACATGGAGATTTGTACGCACCAGCAAAATCGCGAAAATTTGATGCCACACAAGCGTTTCGGCAAAAGAACGCAGGCAGCGATGTCGCCTTGAGGTTCTAGCCATGACATCAAAAACTACACGTCAATCATGCTCATGCCGTCTGCCGTCTGCAGACCAAAAATGGCTTCTTTTTGGAAATATTATTGCACCGACGACGCTAAAATGCGCGGAAATACATCAAAATCCAGGACTACATTGACATTCCCAGTGCCGGAGTTTCGGAGCGATACCCAAATATCATATATACCTATGGTGCCGAAATTTCCAACACTGTAGCGCTGAAGTAATAATCTAATAATCAAATCTGATTTATTGTTTCCATTTAACGTCACGTAGTTTTATTGCGATAGCAATTATATGGACAGTCTCGGCTGGATTTTGCCGTCGCCGTCGCCGTCATGCACCGTATATGTATAAGTATGTATATATATATATAAAAGCCCCAAAGAAAAATAATTCAGAAAAATGCTTCCGAAGCGCGGAATCGAACCAGGGACCTCTTGTTCCGCAGCGAGTGGCGCTATCCACTACGCCACGAAACGCAGATCCTCCACGTAGCTAACGGCGAGCGTTATATACATACCCTTTACCGCTGGACGGACTCACAGACGGCAGGCGAAAATAAGCTTTCTTCATTACCAGCGAGATGGCGCTAGCAGCGCGACGGGCGCATTTAAAAGTCGGCGTCGAGCTCGCTCGCTTCTTATATTTGCGCAGCGAGAACATTGCCCTTCCGTTGTCTGCTCGCGCGGTTTTCTCGCGGTGAGGGGAAGAGGAATGTTTCACGCTTTCACCGTGATGTCCGCGCTCATGTTACCGAGCGTACGAAAGTCACTCGAGCTGGAGGGACGCCGCTAAACGAACAAACAGAAGATGAGCGCGAACTATCAAGTGTCACAGCTCGACAGTTGAAGTACGCTAGTTTCCTTCGCTGCTTCGGCCGCCTTTGCAACAGGAACGCTGTTCAAACTGAGAGTATCCATTGCCGAGCCTCACTTCGTATAGCATTAATTTCTTGCTATCGCATTCATTGCTTCGCCCTTGTGGCGAAACTGTGACTTTTTTTTTGGCATCACCAATACTGCGCCTAAATTTACGACTGCCTATAGCATACGTACTAAGAAATTTTAGTGGGTACGGGGATGTACAGTTTCGCCATGAAGAGTTGCGTAACGCAACAGAAGGCCTTATGCTGGCAGATGAACCTTCAATGAAGCAAATGATAGCGCCGAAAATTGTATGTTTTTTTTTTCCAAATTCTACAGCTAATTACGGCAACGTGCACAAGCCGATCAATAAAGAGACGGAACAAATACACAAGTGCTGCATCGAAGCATGAAATCTATCGCTCCCAAACTGAACCCTGCTTATAGCACAACGTGGCAAAGGAGGAAGCTGAAACTGGAGCCAAGTGTGGCGATGTAATAGAGAGGAAATGCTCACGAGTGACAATGTCTGGAGTGCAATTGACATATACTCCTTCATTAAACGACAATAATTAAACCGTTCTACTGGAATCGCAGTAAGCTTCATACTTTCGCGTGACCTTTCATGTACAAAGTTAACCTTCACCGAAGGCTGTGCCGCCAAATAAAACACCTGTAGTTTGTTAAAACATCATTGCTGGCAAAAGGAGCTGAGTACATATTGGAGGGATGAGTGAAAGCAGAGATCGTGCCACTGCTCTCCCTTAAGGGGGCGCCGTATGCAGTGTTGTTTCTTGCGAAGAAACAAACGCTTGCCAAAGTTGCAACGAAAAATGAAAATGTATACCCCTCGCTAGACGGTGATCTATCGAACCCTGGAATATATGCAGTGGTATGTATCTTATGAATCATTCTATTCGCTGCTCATTGGTACGTGGTGTCTGGCATAAGCAGTTCTTCGGCGCTTTACTCTGGCTAACCTGTTTTTGTCACTATCAGCGACGACAAAGATCGCTGTTTCGCGAATGTCTCGCCGCATTCTTTGCAAGATAACATCAGTGCCAACAGCTCTGTGGTGTGAAGTTGAGGCAGAACAGCTATGTGCACTTGATTGCCACAGTAATTAGTGCATGCGCAAACTAGTTACGCGAAGAAGCTTCTCATCACGCGTTAATGCGAACACAACAAGTAGCTGGGCAGCGCTGTCGCGGCTGTATGGGAAAGGTTAGTATTTTTTTTTCTATAGAGCCGCCCATCGAGTGGTCGTTAACGAATACATGATGAACCTTAAGCATGACGGTCTCAGAAACGATTTCATCAGACATTTTGTCTTTCCTCGCTTCTAACACCTCGCTGGATGTTGTTGGTTGTACTTATGGCGCACTTTTGCGAGGGCTGTGTATTCTCCTAGGTCACCGTTTTATGGAGGTGGCCATGAGCGGTTTAACGGACATTTCTGTGGGTGTGAAATGCAAAGCGTTCGTGCATCTAGATCCATGTGCAAGTTAAAGAAATCTAGGTGGTCATAATTAATCCACCCTGCCCCGTTACGGCGTTCCCCATATTAACGCGATAGCGTTAGAGAGCTCGTATCGCAGAAATTCCGCCGTCGGCGTCGGCGTCGGGGTCTTTGGTTGTGAGCGAAAAATCATCATCTTGTCCATGACCGAAAAATCGAAAAAGCTGCAAATAAAAATAAAATGTTGGGTCCGAGTGAGAATCGAACCCAGGCCGTCTGCGTGGCAAGCAGGTGTTCTACCACACAGCCACGCCTCTGCATGGAGCTGCACTGAAAGTAACTTTCGTGCTTCCCAAAAATACGCGACCTGTATACAGGTGTCACAGTACGACATGTATTATCGCAGTAATATTGCGTGGTACAAGCGTGCATTGCCATCGGGCGTCACACCACGTCAATATCATAACGACTTCGTGGTTTAAAGAGAGCCACCCATTACTGCGCGTATTCCCTTAAGACCACGTAGTGGGTGCATCGCAACTTCGAAAAAGTTTCTCGCGGATAATTGCTCCTGGTTTAAAGCATGCTACCTATTACATAAGGCACACACCTTAGTGCGCGCATTTTGTTAAACACTCGTACTGTTCGACGTGAGCACTAGGGGCAGGATATCGCTATCGCGTTCAACTCTTAAAGGCGAAGCTTAAGCGTCCCCCAATTTTTTGTATCGTGGCATGCAAGCCGGACAATTCAATTCGTTTCGAACATATTACGTCACTTCCGTATTTATCAGTCAATAGCATTTCTTTTTTGCGGACAACGTAGCTGCTTGACAACAAAACTTACGCGTAAGGAGTTGTTCCAATTGTTTATACGTCACTGTGAATAATTCCAGGTGTTCACCATTGTTACATACACACAAAAAAAGTATGCAACATCTTCACAAACGTTCATCACCGTAAGGTAAACATTACAAAGTCTTCAGAAGAGCTAATTTGAGCTCCAGAGTTCAAGGAAGCAGATTTACTAAAATAAGCATCAAAGCAGCCATGTGAAACACAATAATGAGATTTTAATTTTCAGTGGATTACAAGAGAGGGCTGCCCAAACTGCTAACGACTTCTCCAACCAATCTCCAATAGCGCGAAACGCCGTTAAGAGAAACACGAATGGACTGCGAACACTTAATTAGGTTCTTCCTAGATGGTGACTTCTTTAGCGCTAGGTAAATTACCCTGCGTCGTTATAGCGGATGTCCTCGACCTACTAATGACCCGCGTTTTAGGTGATCTCAGCTTCCTTAACGATAATTGTCCGGGCAGAGGATTGCCTTGCACATTGAGCCATCGGATATGTTGACTCGACTCCGAGGTCGACCTCCATTCGACTGTAGGCTACTGCAGTCGTGCAGCAACGGCGATGAATCGGCTGCTTGTCGTTGTAAGATTTTAGTTATTGAGAGCATGTAGACAGCTGCAAAACAGCACCATACGTGACCTGAATAACATGTTCTGGTTTCCCTGCGATGTTTTGTATTACCTGATAGGCAAGTTTTCCTTAAAACCCCAGACTGCGGCAAGCGTTAAGCTGTGCCTAGTGTAGATGATGCGTTAATTATTTCGTGGTGCCAATCACGTTGAATTGGTGATAAAGTGTGCCGTCTGTCGATTTTCTGACGCCGAGACCATTTACTATATTGCGAAGCATATTTTTTGATGCCCCGGCCTAGTCAATTCATAAAGGGCCTACCTAAATGTGTCAGTGCATGCTAAAATAGAGCAATATTCGCAAATCTTGTGCCTTTAAAGAACAAACGCTTAGTTTTACGATTTATTAAATGTTCTTTCTTGGCTTTCTACAGCGACGCTGTATATGGCTAGGGCATGGCCGTTCGTTGTCCGTCGCCCGCGTGCATGAAGGCATGTGCCACAAAAATTGAGCAGTAGCAGTAGGAGAAAACTGTATTTTGCGTTTTGCCTGTGATGTCCCAGAGCGTGGAGCCCTAGTCCTGGGCCTAATTTGCTGCTGCTATGCGGCTTGCCCGGTCAGTCAGTAATCGCTGATCCAGCAGAGGCCCACTTAAAATGAAGAAAGTCGTCCAGAGATATTTGGATTTAGCGACTAGATCAAGTAAATGTGCTTGACATAGCATAACAAGGTTTTCAGAGCAAACGAGATCAACATCACATGTTTTTCTCAAATATTCAAAGTAAGCATATAACTACATATTTAGGTTCTATAGGTCT